>NW_009952533.1:13391466-13396955 GCF_000747805.2 Chaetura pelagica | reverse complement strand
ACAAGTGGAATATACCAGTGAAATGGAGACTTGGGAATGTGACAAATTACACTTTCTACAACTCATCAGATTCTGCAGGTAATCTTCACTTTTAAGAGAACTGAACGGATAAAGCTTTTCAATGTCCTTAGCAAGAAACAAAATACAGAATCAACTTTCATGCTTTTCAGTTTTCATATCTGGGAACCCTCACACAGCTTAGTTGTGCTGAAGTTAGTACTAATATCTGCAATAAAATTATTGACACATTATGTCAATTTAGGTCCAATTCAGTAAAGTGCATAAGCACGTGTTTAAATCCAACCCTATTCAAGGAAGCATCTAAGCATACACTTAATTAAAATGAGCTTAGACAATGGAACATAGATCTGCCCTTTGTTGAATCTAAGAAAAAAGTAAAATGGGAGGCTGATTAACCCATTTGTGGCATGGTAAACTGGAAATCTGAGTTCCAATAAAGAGCTACAAGTTATCAAACATGTTCTCTAATGCTGATTTCAGGAATGAAGAAATACTTACATGCATATTTTTTATTATTTTTCTTGTATGCAGTCAAATCTGAATTTCTCATTCTATAAGTCTAATGGCCAGAAATGGGATGAAAAAGAAAAAAAAATACTGATTTTTTTGAGCTTTTAAATTTCATCACACATTGGAATTTCAGCTCTTCTCTTCTTGTACTAGTTTGAATGTTACCTACTCAAAATGTAATTTGTCTTTTGTTCTGTTTTTTTTGTTGTTGTTGTTGTTGTTTTTTAACCTGGTTGTTTTTAGTACCCATGCAAACCAAAATGTCTTCTGTCAATATACAAGTAAGCGATAACACAAAGAAATTTTCCTTCTATAACTTCCACGTGACATTACAATAGGATGAACATAGCTATTAACTTGACAAAGTCTGCAAAGGCATGATTAGGTGCTTACTTTTACATCTGTAAAAATCTTGGCTAGTCAGGCAAACTGCAACTGTAGCAACAAACTGCCTTTTGAAATACTTTGTATGGGTCATCCAAATGGAAAGTGATTTTAAATCCAGCTACTCTCAAACTACAGACCACTGCTTTCAACAGGCAACAGAAAAACTTGATATAATTTCATAAAATGTCATAACTACCAGCACCAACTGGACCCAGTAAAACTTCTGAGAAAGGAACATTTTTCAAGGATTCATTTTAAATGGGAAATTCCTTAAACATGAGTGTTTGAGTAAAGTCTCAGGCTATTTTGTAATTCCTTTCTCTATAGCAACATATGTGGAAACAGAGTACAGGGAAGGAAACCCTTAAAATGTTAGCTGAAATAAACTGAAAAATGGAATAAACAGAGGATAAAATATGAGAAATTTAAAACTAAGAGTAATCAGCAGGGTGAAAAACCTTTTAAAAATATATTTGCAAGAACTGTTTCTTTGCAATATTTTTACTTTATACATTGGCATTATTTTTCACCATCCTTACCTTAGCTACAATGATCTCCATTTTAAATTTAACAAACTAGCTGGTCCAACTAATTATCACAATTCACTCTTCTATGACAAGTGCTGGCATTCATCAAAGTCTATAACAATTTATCTTTACTCCTGGCCATTTAAAAACAAAACAAAATAAAACCTAAATAAAATTATTATTTGTATCTTATTTTGATACTCGTTAAAACCAAATAATACTTTTGGAACCAAAGAATCCCCAGTGAGTTCTGTGTCATGCAATATGCACAAACTGATCCCTGTTTGTTTGTTTGTTTTGCAGGTATTATGATAGCAAAGCCTCCTGATTCTTTTGCAAACATTAATCCAGACCATGTTGGATTCTATCGTGTGAACTATGATAGTCAAAACTGGGACAGGTTAATCAGTCTTCTGGTCCGCAACCACAAAGTGAGTGTCATGACAAACTCGTCTGGTGGGTCTCTTAAGAGGTCTGTAGAGGCCTTATTTTCTGCACACAATCTATATATTTTTGATCACTCTTCTCTTCTTTTCATACAGGATTTTTCAGCTGCTGACCGTGCAGGGATTTTGGATGATGCCTTTTCTCTAGCAAGGTAAACGAATTCCCTGCAGAAATTTCAGCATAAGTTCTTAATTTTCCATTGCCTATTAATTAGAATGAATGCAACTCAGGTGGTTTAAAGAAAATTTCTGAATTGGTTTCTAGTCTTAATTGATTATTGGCTTGTATTGTCCTCCAAAAGGGGCAAATACGAGTGTGCATTGGCAAATTGCAGTACCAATGCAGTCAAGAGAAATGCTTCCCTTCAGTTCAGTCGCAGAAAAAAAGAGGGTTTTAATTGCACAGGATTTAGAAAGGGGCATTTTTTCCATGTAAGTAACAATGATAGGTGCATTCCAGAAGAAGTAAGGTATCCAGAAAATCAAAGGCATGCCTACAATGTCTTAGGAAGGCATTAGGAAGTTACCACTTCAGCTATCTTGTATAGGACCTTGCTTGAAAACTTCTAGCTCTTGTACCCAACCATGATGACACAGATAAAATTTATACGACCTTCTGTGACAGCCTTTAAATCTAACTCTCCTCAGCCTTTCAGGTTGTCTCCAGAACTAGTAATTCCTTGTTGTGGGACAGGAGTTAATGCGGTCAGCTGAGGTTTACCCACTTCTGGGCATACTGGGCTGCTGCACAATGTGAGCAGCCTCCTCACAGCAGCGAGAGCTCCTGCACTTGGGTGTTGACTGACAGTGATCCTCAATGGTCTCTTTGGAAAAAACCTCCCAAGCTATATTCCAGACAATTTTCCGCCTCCAAAAATTAATTATTTCAAACTGTCGAAAGTAAACAGTAAAACAGTGTTCTAATATCTTTAAAGAAGCAAGTTCTTCAAATTCATTAGAATAACAGAAGTTATGTTTTCTCCTTCCACAGAGCTGGACTCATTAATTACTCTGTTCTCCTAAACCTCACGAAGTACCTAAGAAATGAATCAGACTATTTACCTTGGCAGAGAGCTATATCATCTGTAACTTACCTTACAGACATGCTTCAAGATGATACAAATCTCTATCTCCAGTTTCAGGTGACGAAGCAAAAAAAACATTCCTTCAGGGGACCACTGGATCAGACAGCAATAATATTGAAGTTCAAGAGATTTTCAATGTTGCTGAGCAATCAGTATTTACTCTTTTTTTTTTTTTTTACTATACTCTTGTAAAAACTGCTGAAATCTGCTTAGTACTGATCTCTCAATTACCTGGATTACTTGGGGGAAAGATTTTATGCCTAATTTTCTTATAATCCATCACCATAACTCATAGGACAGACATTTGTTAGTCAAGGCAGCCCTGCATCCAATAATGAAGAACGTATAGGGCAGTAAAATCTCTGACACCTCTCCTTAGCACAAAGGACGGCTGTATCTCAATGTGGCAGTGAGCAGGTTTGTTAGTCAACCTAACATGCTGAATGTGATCTAATGGTTACTAAAATACGTCCTGAACTTGATTTTATCTCTGGAAAACAGTTGTGGGAGTGTGTCCTTTCTGTACCCCAACCTCCATCTGGGAGCATAGACAAGGTTGGAAAGAAGCAGGTTGCCTTCATCCTATCTGCACATCCATTCAAGCATTCACACTTGGCATGTTGTAGTTCTGGGAAAAACAGGGACTAGAAACTATGAACGTAAACATATTAGTATTTAAAGAAATCTACAAAAGCAACCAACACCCTTTTTCTACCTCAGGAATATTTTCGCTACCTGGTAAAAGCCGTTGTGGATGAACTGCAGTGGAATGATTCTGGAAGCCATTTGCAGAGGTTAAACAATCTTTTTTTTTTTTTTTTTCCTTCTCATATTATTGATATCTGCAAAGAATGCTGAGCAGTAAGAAAATATCTCTTTCTTCCTCTCTTTTAAAGGCTTCTTCGTGCATCTGTTCTAGACTTTGCCTGCAGTATGAACGAGGCAGAATGTTTGAAAAATGCTTCTCAAGAATTCAAGGAATGGCTACAAGGAAAAACGTGAGGGCTCACGGCTTTCATGGCTGGTGAAGAACACGGCATGTGACTTGGTCACAGCTGTCAAGCAGGAAAGCAGGAAGAATATTCATTATCTGTTTCTTTATTTTAGTATTCCAGCAAATTTCCGACTCCTAGTGTATCGCTATGGGATGCAGAGCTCAGGCGATGAGTCATCATGGAATTACATGTTCAATAAATACCAAGAAACTTCATTAGCGCAAGAAAAAGAAAAGCTGCTGTATGGTCTGGCATCAGTGAAGAACATCACCCTTTTGGACAGGTGATTGAAACACTCAAAGATTTTTCTTTCACTACAGAAGCAACTGGTCACCATTTGCTCATTCCTCTCTCCCCTCTCCTGCTGCTGCAATTTTTGTCAGATTACAGCATGAGGACTGCAACACATTTTCAAGACCAGTTATCTAACACCCACCTCTGAGATTGTACTAGCAGCAAAAAAGCCTTGCTCCTTTAGTGCAAAGATATTGAACGCATGGTAGTTTCTGCACACAATCAACAGCCTTTTGCTCTTCCAACATTGCCTTCACCCTGTATAATTTTAGCTGCCTAATAGTTAAGAGTCAGGAGAAAATTAGCCTTCTGTGTTTCCTCTACAATCAGTGAAGAGCGGCAGGAAGGGCAGGACCTTCATAGCACCGTTAATCCCAGACCAGGAAAGGGACTTAAAATCAAGTGAAGTAATTGCTTTTGGGTGTTGCCAGTCACCCTCCACTGGCTACAGAGGGAATTTGCTTAGACTGGATATCTGCATTCTAAATTGCCAAAATTAGGGAAACAACTTTGAGCAATTGTTACTATGAAGGCATCCGTGTGACGTCGCAATGCTCCCTGAAGTGCTGTGCAGAGGCACTTGAGCTAGAATCAGAAATTATATATCCCTGCCACCATGACAGTGATGAGGAGCCTCACTACTACCCCAGGCTGATCCAGCTGTCAGTCTAGGCAAGCATCCCCCCAGGCTGCTGTTCTGCATAGACACACCAGCTCCTTTGAGCTTTTCTGATAACTTTGCATGCAGTTTTACCATGTCACAGAGATGGAGGCAAACATCTTCACTAGGGCCATTCATTACTTTGTTGGAGCACTATCAAAATATTGTAAGATGAAGCAGCCTCTGCCTGGTTCCAGGCTTAAATCAGATGAAACAAGGAAGTAAAGGAGGTTCAGGAACAGTAAATATAAAAGGTGGCGTAATTAAAATAACTGTAGGAGACAGCTGTCCATCTAAATTCTTGTGACCACAACAGCCACAGTCTGAAGCCATTGAATAACCAATCGCTGACATGATTAGGACATTAATTAATTAGCTAGATAAACCTGTATTTGCAGAAAATAAAAAATCCCCCCCCCAAGCAGGGAGATCTTGTCTCTTAATTTACTATTAAAATAACAATACAGATATTAGCATTACATTATTTCACATATTCTTTACACATATTATTTCACAAATTTCTCAGTCACTGAGAGTGTTAATTCGTTATTTGCTTTCTGTGG
>NW_009952533.1:13390911-13391241 GCF_000747805.2 Chaetura pelagica | reverse complement strand
CTAAAGACTCTCACTGATTCTTCTGTCATTTCCCTTAGGTATCTGGGATATATTTACAACACCAGCCTCATCAAAAGCCAAGACGTGTTCACAGTCCTGAGATATATCTCGTATAACACCTATGGGAAAACAATGGCCTGGGACTGGATACGACTTAACTGGCAGTACTTAGTTGACAGGTACGCTAATGAACTTGGAAAGATCAGGTCTACATCCACCTGTGTAACTTTTTAAATGCCATAATTGCCTATATTTTCACTACATAGTTATAATCACTGACCTTTTTACAATGAAAATTGAAAGCATATTCAACACAATTATATCCATCTG
>NW_009952533.1:13383671-13390858 GCF_000747805.2 Chaetura pelagica | reverse complement strand
AATAAATGCTGATTTAAAAGTATGGAAAGTTCTACCAAGGCCTTTGAAATCTGGTTATTGCATGGAAATGAGTCAGTCATGTGTCTACTCTTTCCACGACTTCATAACAAGAAGACAGAGCATAGAATTATTTTCAGTTCTTTCTAGAGGTAACAGCAAGCAGCAGGTGTACATACGAGCAGCTTTGCTTCTCCCTATTTGAGTGACTTCTTTCTCCTTCCTTCTCCTTTCTTAGAGCTTAGTGAGAGCACAGGAGCAAAGCACACCTGGAAGCCTAGAGCTGTGAAGTGAATAGCATTTGTATTCTTGAGCAGTAATACACATAATTCCAATGTGACAAAATAACTCATTAATTAAAAAAGAATATATATAATCTCCCTGAAGAGATCACTCCATTAGTAAATGTACTTGAGAACAGCAAAGATATGGTACAGGACTACAATTTTTCAAGTATTTCCAAAACTGCTGAAATCTGAATGCATCTGTTTTATTGCAGCAGTTAGAAGTTTAAGTTTCAGGTAATTACTTGTGCCTTTACTTTTTAATGGATTTGCACCAAACATTATTGATGAATTTTTTTTTTCTCTAGATTCACTATCAATGACAGAAACCTTGGTCGAATAGTAACTATTACTCAAACCTTCAACACTGAGCTCCAGCTTTGGCAGGTAAGGTGATAGCAGTTTTCTTGGGTTTCAGTCAATATATTTAACAATCAATTAGCTAGGAAACTTAACTTTTATCCTCTACAAGTATAAAGCAATTATGGATTACTGTAAAATTATCCCAGGGCTACTAGCCTGAGCCTAAATATCCAGTCAAAATCGCAAAGTAGCAATTACTTGCTACTTGCCCAATAGCAGCTTTACTTGCTTCATGTCAATTCTTTTTCTCTCTCTTTTCCAGATGGAAAACTTCTTTGAGAAATATCCTAATGCTGGGGCAGGAGAATCACCCAGAAGTCAGTCGGTTGAGCAGGTGAAGAACAATATTGAATGGCTGAAAGCAAACAAGGAGGAAATACAAAGGTGGCTAGAAACACGGCCAGGCTCCTAAAGTCTTACTTTGTTAAAAATACCACACACTCATTCTGGACACTCAGATCATCAGAGGTATTTAGCAATGTGGATTTCTCACCTAGGTACCTTAGAGGACCATGGCCTAATATTTTTTCTATAAACATTCAAAAGACCACTGCCAGAGCAATGTTTGTGCAGTCGCTGATCCTAGATCTTGCCATCAGTTGTGTGCAGGAATAGCTTTATATTTTGAGAGATTAGTTTGCATGAACAGTAAAAATGTTCAAAGTTACTCAAGGCAGAAGTGATGGCAGAACTAGGCTTATCAAGGTGGTCTCACTCCTTCTGCATACCACACTGAAAAGCTGTTTCTTAGTTCTCATGAAGTGTATCTAATACACTCAGGGATTTCTTTCCAAGTACACCGCATAGGAACTTTCTTCTGATGGAAAGGGAATTAAACAGTAATGTTAACATTGACTGAAAATCATCCCCTACTCACTGTCTCTTTTCTTAGGGAAAAATAAAAATTAAAAAATCTACCTGCAAATCTCAGTCTCTTCCTAATAAAGTGGTAAAACTGCCTGGCATATAGAAAAGCAGCTGTCACATAGCCTACCTTTGCTGTATGTACTGTTTCAGTGACTTTTGGGGAGGGGGAAATATTTTATCTCCTCTGAGAAAAAACATTTAAAATGGCAAATTCAGGCAGAGGGGGTAGATGAGTCCCATTGCTGTTATTCAGTCTACTGCAGAAGTGCAGGCAGCAAAGAAACAACTCTCTGCCCCATACCCTTCTGCCACTATGATGCTGGAGAAGGCAGCAGGGCTACTCTGTCTACCCCCCACCTACAATGTGCTGTGTCCTGACACTGTATAGGCAGCAGATGTGAGCATCAACCTCCTTGTCTTCTCATTTGTCTCCTGAGCGGAAAAGCACTGCAGAAGGCAACCAGTTAGACTGGTCCCTACCTGGATGCCCTGGGAGCAGGACCACGGAGCATCTCACAGTAGGTAGCTCAGGGAAAGATTAGGCGCAGCTGTTGGGAAACTGCAGAGAGATGGGAGGACAGAGACATGGAAAAGCACTTCCCTTCATCCTGCAATGCTATTTGAAGGGAAAGCTATTGATGTTGAGGAGATGGCTCTAATGTACAGAAATCCTGGAGTACAGGCTCTGTCTGCCTCTGGGCCTTGCTACAGCACAGAGGATTCAAGAGAAGCTTATACAGTCCCCAACTGAAAAAATTTACCCCACTCACCCAGGACATTCAGGGCTGGTACTGTTTTGGGACTCTCCCTAGATACCCAAATAGCAGTGACAAGCCCAGGCAGATCTGGTGACCAAGCCAGTTGTTCTGTCAAAGGAAAATATCAGTCATTTTGCCTCATGCAAATAAAACATGACAGAATTTTGACTAACAGTAATTACAACTTGCTACAGGTACCAGCTGCTTCTTAAGGTAAAGGAGAGGGCAAAGGGCCAGGCAATTTCTTCCAGTTTTTCTTCTTGGTCAGAATCACACTTGGAAGACAGTGAAAGTGAAGCCGCTGTCCACACCCAAATGACCAGCAGCTCAGCACATGGGGAGTGGGCTGTACTTGAGTAGCAGCTCCCTGCGCAGTAGGACACATGTCAACTTGTCTTCAGGATTCACACTTTTGATGAATGAAGGAGCCAAACAAAAGCTCTCTTGGTTTCAGGGTCATGAACTGGTTTGACAGCTCTGCACTGTAATACTGTCAGTGTGTTCTATCACTGTGACTGTACAAGACTATGATCAGCTCAGAAAAATTTTCTTTGCACTGCCAGCAATGTATGTTTTAATTGACAGCTTTTAACTACAGCTGGCCATGCAATAATGCAACACAAATATGAAGGTATTCAAGCACAGAGCTCCGTTTTTTCCCCTTTCAGAGAATATTTCATGACATTTGGCAGAAAAAACGATCCTCTAACTATTCATACGTTTCTGCCACAATTTGCCATAGGAAGAAAAGTCTGAGGTACGGGTACTATGGGAATGATACATGATTAAATAGTTAAGAGATTTCTATCCTTTGCTACATGTAGCCCCCACCACCCCTGAGTGGCAGAGGACTTGCCAAAATTGTTAGCAATAGTAGTAGGCCTTCATCAAAGAAAACATAAATAATGAAGATTTTCTATATGGCTGGAATGATACAGCAACTGAAAAATACCACTAAGGCAAAGAGAGAGCAAGTTGCAAAGGTCAAGCCTGAACAGCTACTGGGCTTGTGACTCTGAGTGAATGGAGGAGAAAAGGGGATTTAAAGTAGTGAACCAAGCAATTGCCAGCTGTCATTTGATTCTTCCTGTGTTTAGGAAGGGACTATGTTCAGCTTTTGTGCCTGAGCCACACTGGATCGTAGAGACATTTGGCTCAGACTTGGATACTTTTGATGTTACACAAAGGCTAGCTGGATTTCTACACCAGTCTTAAGTGGGTAGGTGAACATGGAAGTAAACCCAAAAGCCCCGAAAGAAGGCTTCTGTCAATTTTAAATAATGTTCTCTAGATTACACAGTGCTCTTTCTACCTTTAAATGGCTCATGGAGAATGTACTGTATGGCATGTGCCTCTTTCAGACTGTTTGTCCTAGATGGATAACAAATCTGGTACATGCTAAATCTTTCGGTCAGGAACTACTGCATTTACAAATGGTCTGTGATAAGGCTAAGAATGCCAATTTGAAACTGAATCCAAAGAAATGTGAACTGTTTTAAAAAGAGATAATTTTCCCTCAGTCATTCGATCAGTGAAGAAGGAATTTCTACTGATAAAGCCAAGTGAGGGAGTGCAGAACCAGCTGGCTCCTTATATCCATGCAGCTTTCTGAGGTTCTGCTATTCCTATTGTGCCACAGCAAAAGCTGTTGCGCACAGTGAGGCAAAGAAATGCTTTGAGTAATCAAAGTGCGATGTGGTGAAGTTAAAGAGGGGCCACTTGTGACTGTTGCAGTGTTGCCTTACACGAGCTCTGCAAATCTTTTCCATATCAGCTACAGCTGTACGTCCTATAGAGCCTGAGCCCATGGGCCCCAGGAAGCTGTAAAACTGATAGGCACATAAAAATGCTTTATCTTGATGACTGAGGTGAAGAAACAACTGAAAACTTTGTATTACTGCACAGAAAGAAAAATGAATAGCACCAGTGCAAAAAGCAAGGCAATACAACTCCCCAGCTGAGCTGGTTTCTAGAACAGCAGCTAAGATCACAAAGCACACAGACGTTAAAAAAAACCAACAAACCTTATACATATGATTATGGATGATTAGGAAGTATGCCTCCAGTCTTTCCACAATGAACAGTGTCATTTCTTGTCTGCAATCATTTTGGATTTCCATTCTATATTTCCTGCTGTCAAACACATTCACACTCTGCAGGTTATTAAAGAAGCTGCTCCAACCAGGAAGAGCATACCACAGAGCTACAGAGCTCATACATATAGCAGGTCTGCAACTCGGAAGTATTTTTTAATGTCTTTTGCAAAGAGAGAGCCTTAAACCAAACAACTGCAAGATGCTTTCTGGAAGGTAGTTAATGCAGCTATTAGCCAGAGCAAAACATTGTACAATATTATGGAAAAAAAAAAAAGGTGGTCAAGTTCTTATGAGCCAAAAGAGCTGCTGTGGCAGTCTAGGAAACAGATATTCCAGGTGTTTGGTGAGCAGCCAAAAACTGATTTGATTAATTCATTTTAGCAAATAGTCACTTTCAGCAAACTGAAATTATCGCCCACCCAGGTTTGTTATGCAACTTCAGCTGAAGAAAACACTTTGGACCTGAAGTAACACAACCACTGATGAAAAGTCATCAACCACCCTTTTTCTTGGGCTGGAGCACTTGCAAAGAAAGCAAGCAGATCAAAGTTCAGTTCTGTCTCCTCTACGGAAGTGGAAGTGAACACAGGATTTCAGACCCTTGTATTTTATTACTACTTTAACTGAAGATAGATATCTTCAACAGAGGATGCTAATAAGTTCAGATCTGTATTAATAGGCCCTAAGTAATTAGAAGTTTAGATGAGCACCATTCCTTAGTACAATGGTTTGAACAATAACTGGAAAGGGCGGACATATGGTTTAAGATTCTCTCCAGTAGAAACAGTAATTCACTAAGTCTTCTACCTCCCGCACATTCAACCATTGCACACAAGGGGCGCTCCTCTCTTCCCCTGCTCTTGTAAATGCAGCCCTTCTTTTACTTTACCACCTCAAGGACTTCAAATCAAAAGGCTCAGTCCTATGAGAGGGAACATTTCTGTGTCAGGCGAGACAAAATTTCAGGTTTTCATTTCCTCAGCAGAAAACAAAGCTTAATTCAAGCTGCACAAACTCATTCCCCTCCTCCCTAGTTCAGGAGAAAAACAAACAAACAAAAATGTGCTCCCAAAATAACATGACTGTTGGCTTCATGTATGGGCTGCTGTGCTCCCCAGCCAGACTGCAACAGGGGAAAGACAAGCTCCAGGCTCAAGAGTGAAAGAACAGAAACTAGGAGGTGAACCAGAGCAAACTACACCCTCAGGTATCGCCCTAGCCACAAAACAGAAGGACACAATTGTGCAATTTAAGGAAGGCTGATGCAAGCAGGGACTGGCTCTAACGAACATTGAGCCAATCACCGTGTTTTCCAAAACGGAACCTCCAGAAGAGCCAACAACGCGTAATTAGCATTGAAACAACACAACCAAGGGGAAGGTCAGCTACAGCTCAGATTGGATTGAAGGAGGGGGAAATCAGGTATGCAGATGTATGGCTAGAAGAGAACACAGCAGGGCAAGAGATGCTTTGGCCATCTTTGCATTTTGAAAGAACATTTTTTATGTACCTTCTGGGCTCGTCCAAAAGAACAGGGAAACAATGTGCAGGACAGGGGAACAGGCATGTCATTAAGCTGCCAAAGCAGGGTGACACACACATCCTAGTGACACAAACAGCCTGTGTTTTGTTTATTTAAACACATCTGGTTTAGATGTTAACAATTCTGCACAAAATATTTGAGTTCTTTGCAAAATATTAAAGAGATTTTTATTATTTTAGCTAGGAGTCCTTACACAGGAAATGAATGCAACTTGTCAAAGACAAATGAGATGGGGAATACTAAGGGCATAAAAAAGCAAGCATCATAAAACACATTAGTGAAGTACCATTAAATTTTTACTATAGGAAATATTTTGCTCCTAAAAATATACATTAAAGTAAACATAAATTTCCTACTACAATTAGGAACTACTGCTCAAATACTTCTTAAAATGCAACTTTTTTTTTTTTACTTTTTTTTTTTTTTTCTGTGTGCACTTGAAAAAAAATGAATATTGATGATCTGGGAAATGTTGTTTGTCCACGTGTTGCCTAATCTCACAGGGTTGCGTTAACTAGAATGACTTTATGCTTAAACAAATGGTTTAGAAATGGAAATAAACGGGATAACCATGCAGATGCATCATGGTGATGAACTTCTTTTTCTCTTGGAAAAGAAAGAAAGAAAAATCTCCTTTATGGGAGATGGAGGACGTGCGCGAAGGTTTTCCCTAGTTCTATTTCTTCACGGTGTATTAAGAGCAGCCTCTAGTGACAGGTTGTCGCCATTACACTTAATTATACCGGCTTTAACACAGTGTACATGCTTAAGGAAACACTTCCTTAACTATTTGTAAATCATCTTAAAAAAAATAAAATAAAATAAAATTTAAAAATGTTGCCTTAGAGGTCTTACAAACAGCACCAGTCACTAAGCACACAGGTGCTTCTAGGTAACATCACATAAGGCCACTTAAACGGATTAAATGGCAATCATAAAGGCTAAAACTTGTTGGCATGGGTAAAAAAACACCTCATCAATCATAAATGCCCATAAACTCCCTTATACTAGCAGGTATTTATCAGCTTTTTTTTCACCTATGTCAACCAAAGCAGTGCAAAACCACTACCTTTCCTTGCAAACTTGCTTTTCTTTATGAACACACACACTTGTGCTTCAAGGGGTTGTGGAAGTAAGTGTCCGCCCCTAATTGTGCTAACTCGTCATGCTCAGCAAAATGCTGAGGGGCCGTGGCAGGATCCATGCTGCAGTGGGGAAGGAGGTGTCACCGCCAGAGGTGTGGCAGGGAATGGCAGGGCCATGCTGCAGGGCCACTTGC
>NW_009952533.1:13380620-13383432 GCF_000747805.2 Chaetura pelagica | reverse complement strand
CCAGAGAGGCAGCCAGGCCCTGCCAGTAGCCCATAACAAAGCCCTCACAACAAAGCCCTCAACATTTCCAAAATAGGCTTGTGTTTGTTTTTTCTAATCCATTGCTTTTGAAAGTCATATCTTCTTTTACTCCTTGCTGAAAAGAAGTTAGGAAATACTCATTTAAGAATCTGTAGCATTGCCTTTAAGTCATTACTGCATTTACGGAAGAACAACTCATCCACCATTTCCAATGGTGGCTGCTGCCCAACACACTCTGCTCCAACCTTCAGAGAACTGCTCCAACCAGTCAAATTTTGCGTTCACAAAACGGGCCCAGGCTCATGGTCGCTACTATGTCTGTAGTTTCAGCAATTCAGCAACACTTTCATAGAACTAAAAAGAGAGGCTGGAGACCAACAGGCCAGGAAATGGTGGCCCAGGCTGGAGAGCAGCCAGGCAGTAGGTGTCAGACCCCTCAGCACCAGGATGGCTGCTGACACAGGTAGCGCAGTCCCTCTCCCTCAGGCTGCTGAGCCAGAGAAGAAGCTTCCAGAGGGACAGGCCTCCTTTGCTGACTTTCCACAGGCTACAGTGAACAAAACCTCACGCCCAGCAGCTGTGCAGAGTTCCCCCTGACAGAAATGAAGGCTTGCAGCATGAGGTCCCTGTACCCAAGCATATCTCTTGCCTTCCTTCACACCTACCTCATCTGGTGATGTGGCCCTGCTCTTAAGCAGTCCAAGGGAGGTAAAGCCTCTTCGGGATACTCATCTGATGCCAGTCAAGGTGCTGCTTTTCTCTTTCAGAGTAAAAAGCCTCACCCTGAGAGCGTGGGCAGAGGCTCAGCCGACAAGTGAGTTAGGCCTCCGCACAGCATGGTGACCTCACGTGGCTGGACTCCCACGAGTACCCAGGGCAGCTCTGGCTTCACCTCATGCCAGCCATTGGAAGGTAAGGTCCCTTCACAACCCTCAAAAACATCTCTGCCTCAATTCCCCTCAGAGGCTGCCCAGCAGGGTCACCCACAGCCTGCTCTGCCTTCTCACCACGGCGGCGGATGGTGGCACAGCCTGGAGATCTCAGCCAGAGGGAGGGGATGGCCTCTCCAGGCACAACAAGTCCCTGGCCCTCCCGAGACCACCATCACAAAGGAGACCTCTCTCAGGGGGCTGGTAGCCTGCCAAGTGTTTGCCTCTTCTCCACATAGCCAGCAAGGCTGTGAGGGGAAAAAGAAAGGTAGCCTGTGTGGTCTGCAGTGCCCTGTCCCCCTCCACGGGGTTGGGCAACACACAGACCTTCAGCACATCGTGCCCCCCACACCACTGGTGTGTAAGGGAGGACAAGGGCGGGTGGCCGGGGTGCTCTGGTTACAGCCACTCATCAGATGCTAATCCAATCATCCTGCTAATGAAATCAGGCTGCGCTGCTAATGAAATCACCCTGTGGCAGCCAGCCTGGCTTCATAGTGCTGCTGCTCTCGACAGGGCTGGGTCAGCCGTGCTGGTGGGTAACCTCTGCGAGTGTCCCCCAGACCTGCTCCCATCAGCAGGGACAGGCAGTGGGTCCACTGACAGCCACCCTAGCAGCACAGGCTCAAGCCCTGTGCCAGCAGCAGCCCCTGAGCAGCAGACAGCAGAGAGCTGAGAGGGGGATGACTGATAAAGAGATACCAGTTACTGCTTTTCTGCTTCTCTACTGGCATGGTTGTGCTTTAGGACCTGCTGAAGGCCACGCTGGCTGGGCTGTCTTGGGCAATGGCCTCCCCTCCCCAGGAAACATGGCACAGATGCTCAGAGAGGGAGGTGGTATCTGTAGCACTTGCAGTGACTGTGTAGTGAGCTTCAGGATAATGCTGCTAATGAGTAGCTCACATGAATTAGGATCCCAGCACCCTGGTCCTTGCGTCTCCAAGAGTTATTCCAGAGTGTTCCCAGAGTAGGTCTAGGGGGCACCCATTTCCCTATTAAATGTTTCACTTCTGATACTACCATGCTGACATGATAGAATATGCTGAAAAGAATGCTAATGCTGATCCTTTTTAATGCATTTCTGCTCAGGAGCCTTTTGAAGATGCCACCAAATATACCATATTAATATTTGTTGTACTTTAAAAGCTAGTGGATATAGAAGAGCATCCTGAAGCATCTGGCTCATGTTTAATTGAGGTCTACCTTTAACTGGATTTTTTTTTTTTCCAAACAACTTGGGGCTGAAAGAAACAAATGAGATGTTGATAACAGTATTGTTTGTATGAAACTTATTCATGGCAAAGGCTTTAGCATTCTGTGAGCTAGTGTGCTTCTCCAAAGGTCTGCTAGTTAATTGGCACATTGTTTAAGGGAAGGTTTTAATGGTGTAGGAGGCATAAGCCTTTCTAAATAATACTATCTTCAATGCAGAAGGCCTTATCACGCACTCCTTGCTCAAGCAAGTCTCCTCTTTGAGATCATCTGGAGTTTTGTCTAAGTAAGGAGAGCAGAATCAAATCCATAATGAGCCAACCACTTAATAGAGTGGTATAGAAAAACACATTCAAGAGGTTTTCAATGACATGTGCTAGACATCAGTACTGCTGCAATCTCACTAGAGGGAGCAATTTATTTTGAAATATTTGTCAATATTAGCTCAGCGCTTAGTCGGGCCACCAGTGGGTCAAAATGAGTATGATTTTCTGAAGCAAATACACATTTTAAGACAAAAAGACAAACAAGGAAGACCGAAAAATGAAAAGACAGCACTAGTTAGAAATCCTAATTTCTGAAAAGATTAATTATAAACAGAAAAGGGAATCTACGCAACATGTGGAGATGATTTTTTTGTCTTGTTTTTC
>NW_009952533.1:13370902-13380511 GCF_000747805.2 Chaetura pelagica | reverse complement strand
TGAAAAATCTACAGTAGAGGTTTTGTCCTTGATTCTACTAGAGGTTTCTGTTTTCAGGGATTACAGATAATTTTGATTGGCCCTTGATATGAAGTTTTGCTTTTATTTTAAAACATGGATAATGCTATTCTCTTTTATCATAGTCTGTAAAAGGATAAAAATTCCCTGATGCATCAGGATTCTTAGAAGTATTGCTAGCATTCAAGCTCTGTCAACATTTCTATCTTAAATCGTTATTTAATGTTGAGTCATAAACACCTTTCTGTAAACATTTATTTAGTGCCTGACAAGGTCTCCCCTCTAAAGGGGTGGGGGTAATGTTGCTCAAAAAAAATCAGGTTTAAAAATATTTTTTATTATATCTCTAAAGGCTATGGTCTAAATATGTCATGGTTCAATACTGTCCTTATTCGAAGTCTATATCGGGGTAAGTTTGTTCTGGACTTGTACAGTGCCTGGCACAGTAAGGTTCTCAGAGACCCAAGGCACTGCAGCAAAAGCAAATAATACAGATTTAATACTGACTGTGTTTATGCAGTCTGACCCTGAGTACTGCTTAGCTCCTGGGTCCTGCTGTCTGCCTCAGCTATGTCTTGACTCCATGTTGGGATGAAATGTGGGAATGCAATCAGTCTGCCTTGCCCCCTGCCTGATCTGGAGGGAGGAAAGGGGGTCTGTAAGCTAGGAAGGAACCTGAGTGACCTCCGAGAGGTGCAGTAATATGGAGCACCCCTGTCCCACAGGCGAAACACAGACACCAGGAGCTAATCCCTCCTCACAAAGCCGAAATGATCAGCTTTGTGCATCTATGTGAGTGAGGAAGCTAGCTCTTTCTTTCATGTGCTCAGCAGAGTAGCTGGATGCAAAATGATCAAGTCTGTTTGCTCTGGTGGGTTTTGGATACAGCCTTTAAAAACCCTGAACCTGCCATCTGGTCCACTAAAGAGGAGCCTTCTCTTTATGGAGCACCAACTGTGTGATATAATTTGCAGGACAGGAGCTGAAAAGATCTACTTGTTAGCAGGCAAGATAACATCACTACCCCCCACAATACATATAAGACTGAAGTTATCATTATTAGCAGAAATTATCAGCATCAGAGTTATGTTGGGTGACAATGTTGGCTCTGTGCTTTACATAGACAAAAATCAGTTTTTATTTTCCAGATCTGACATACATAGAGGGCAGCTTACACCCATACCCTCACTGCATTTCAGGGGACTGGATGGGAATTTGTTCTGCACGACCTCAGGCTCTGGCTGTGTGCTGGTACAGAGAGCACCATGTTATGCTTAAGGAAGCCGTGCTTGCGATACAGCAGGATCCGCTTGGATCTAAGTGCCATTTATCACAGAGTAAGAAACTGAAACAGAGCCCAAGAAAGGGAAGAGGAAAAGAAGGGCCATGCAATCTTTATCACAGCCTGGAAGAACAGCCTCTCTTACACTGCTGCTGACATTTTACTGTCAAGAAAATAAAATTTCAGTTTTCACTGGAAGATTTTGAAAGAACAGCAAGAACAAACAAGTGCAGATTCAAGGCTCAAATGTGATTGAATAGTGGAAGAAAATAACTTTTTGTAGTTTTAATCTCTACTGATTCATAAGGGGTTTTATATTTGGTTCCAGAATGAGATTTTCTGGTAATAATTTTTTTAAAAAAATCAGGTCCTGGTTTGTTCTACTTGCCTTACTGTACAGGTGACTGGGGATTTAGTAGATGTGGCGTCAGGCAAGAAGGAATCAAAATCTGACAGACTGACAGACTGTGACTAATAAGCAGTTCATACAGAAAGTCTTTTTGTTGACACCAGTGTAACTCCTTTGCTTCACGAGCAGGGAAAAATCTGTTTGGTTGTTTCAGTTAAGTACTGAGGCACAAGCCTAACTTTGTTAATAATATCACTAGTTCGTACTTATGCCCTGTGATAGAAATTTTAAAATATTTGCATCCTTGTTATAATTGCTGAGGGATCCCCCACTGCTTTGAGAATATTTCCAGAAAGAAAATTCTGAATACTAAAGAAGATTTTGAAAAATTAAACCGAAGTGGGTACAAATTGCCTTCATGTTCTTCCTATCCAGCTTGTGATCATTTTTTATAACACCTGCTACTGTGGGTATATATATTTCTCTTCTCTTAGAATTATTGCCACACCTACCTTTATTGCATTAGGTCAAATAGTACTGATGAACAGTAGGTAGCCCACAGGAGACCATATTGTATCTAAAAATTGCTTTGGCAGCTTAGCTCAACTGAGGAAGTAGCAACAGGCTGGATTCTGAATTGCTTGATTTCTATTAGTGAAAATCCTGAGTGGCCTAAAAACCAATCTAAACAAGAAATGTATGTGAAGTGCATGTAATCCTTTAATATTTTATAAATCCGTAATATTTAGTTGCCTATCTTAAAAGGAACTTCTTTATGGACCACAGCTCCCTGGGACTAGCGGCAATGCTAATGGGACAAAGTCAGCCCTTAACTTGTATGATTTTTTTTTTCCATTAAAATGTGTTGCCAGTTTAATAGAAATTGCGATTCTTAGCATGACAGACATTTTAGGAAAACTTCAGAGGGCTCTGTATTCCTGTTATTGAAAAATACTTCGTATTACAGGTAAAACCAAAAATGCTACTTGCGAAAAAAAATAAAGCTGTTGTATTTTTTACAATCTTAAACACAAATTCCTTCCTTCCCCACATATGGTTGGAGGAGGGGGGGTTAAGCTTTCACATTCACCAGACTACACTGAATTCACATGACCAAAGTGCTGTACAAAACCCACAAAGGCACCCAGTAATCAATTACTTGGAGGAAGGGGGTTCATCTATTTTTGCTACAAGGAAAAGTTGTGCTTTGCAAAAAGCCCTTTGCCCTTTGCCATGTGAATTAGCAGTGCACTGCTGTTAATCTAAGTGGATTAAAAAAGGGTAAAGGCTCCTGGTCCATGAAAGCCTGCTCTATAGCTAGATTTTGTACAAGTGTAACTGCATTGGTTGTGTGGGAGACCTGGCGGGGGGGTGGAGGGGATCGTGGAAACACGAGGGGAGTCTTTTAACTGCATCTGCAGCTCCTGGTATCAATTCACTTACAGTGGCAGGAAGGTGCTTTCAATTCATTCCTTTTCTTGGCCAGGAATAATAATATCAGTATGGGGTCTTTATATTGGTATAATGGCAGTCACGACGTGGGGGAGAGGGCAAAGATTGTGCTGGTGTTCTTATGTCCGAGTGGTTGAAGTGACATGGCTCCTGTGTGCAGACCCAGCTGAAATAATGTGTTTCCCAAGAAAGACAACAGCTCCATTCTGTAGTCATAAAGCACTGGGCTTAAGAATTTTGCCTGTGAGCATATCTAGGAGCTTGGCATGCTGACTAGATAAATGTTTAAAAATAAGTCTAGTGCCCAAGCTGACAAGCTGTGCCTTTTTTGAATATATTCATCTGAAGATGAAAATGGATTTGTCTAAAAGTCTGTTTCATTTGACTGAAGTTCTCATCAGGGGTGCAATGTTTACTTGCCATTTTCCGTACTCACCTGAATATTTTTGGTATCTGGAGACAAAGAAGATAAAGAGGGTTGTACTCTATTAATCACTCCTCTCTTTGTTCTCAAGCTACCTCTCTTCCTTATATCTTTCCTCCAAACACAGCTCCCTTGCCAAATCTTTAGAAAAACTATAATCACTGCTGTATTCTTTCAGGGACTCTAGCACTTACTGGTACAACATATAATACTTGTATCTGATTTGTTTTGTTTGTAACTGAATGGGAGTCAGTAATTTTAAAAAAAATCACATAAAAATGGAATTTTATAAATAACAGATGTGAGCTTTTTTATGTGAAAAATGTTTGGGTTTTTTAATGTTCAAAGTTTTAAGGGAAAAAAACAGTCTAATTCTATTTGCTTATTTTGTTTTTCCTTTTTTTCCTTTTGTTCCTGTTTCTATTTTCCTAAGGGTAGAGCACAAATCAAATTTTCCTGAGGAAGACAAGAAGGAAAAGTATTGTCTTCATTTTTAACATGGTGAAATGAGCACAGTGAAGCCGAAGTCAAGAAGTTTCCACAAAACTGGAGTACCTCAGAGGTGACATACTATTCTTCAGGTACTCACTGTTACATGGTACAAATACCACTGGCATTGTTTATCTGTAATATGTCTAGTAATTATTTCCATTGGACAAAATAGGGTTTGAATAAAGGATTTTGCAGAAAATTGTGTTGTTCTGTGTTCCCTTAGAGCAAACACTTTGGATAGCCTCTTGCTCTCTCACATGAGGATCTGGGTCGCAATGATGACAAACCTTCTCAAACTCCACCTCCCCACCTTTCCCTTCTCTAGCCATAACAAGTAATCATTTCCATGCACAGGTATAATGCTGCTAATGTACACCTATAAGTTATTGAATGCCAGTGTTGACTTGCAGTAGAGCCACTGTGTGCCCATGGGTCGTTCATTCTGAGGCCTATTGCAGCTCCATGCCAGGTGAGAGGAATTTTGACAGCAGGGTCCTGACCTGGTGTGGGCTGGGGACCATCGCTGGGGCACATACATATACTGTGGAAGTCTAAAGTGCTGCCAGGCCCAAGCACTTAGACACTGTTCCAGGAGCTGAAGGCTGCACACCAGTACTGCTCTTTGGCTCCCTGTCCCCACCCATGAGTAAAGATTCAGCTTGAGGCCTCTCAGCTGTGTAGCAAACCACCATTTTCCTCTTCCCAGTTAAGAAGACAGAGACAGCCTGCTTTGTCAGATGGAGGAGAGAGAAAATGAGATGGACAGAAACTAAGTTCCTGTGTGCAAAATCTTGGGGCCAGAGGTATGTCTCTCCCAGTCTGGATGATGGTGACAGTTCTTTCTTGCCAGCAACGGCTGCTGCCATCTCAGTCCTGAGCCCTTCCATAATGGAAGCAGCAGCCACCTGGCTTTGCAGAGCCATGGCAGAGGCATGGCAATGCATATGGTATGGCCCAGCCACTCAAGCTGAGCTCCTTTCCCCAGAATGCTCTTTGCCGTGCTGATGAAGAGTTCCTCTAATCATAACTGCTACCATTACCTCCCTTATCCATACCAATTGCCCTCTGCTCGTGCTTACAGACTCTAGAGAAGATATAACCCATGGTAGCTCTTCCTAATGCCCTTGTCTGTGCTGTCTCCCATGGTCTCCAGCTGGGCATGCCCTGCTGTGTCAAGCAATGTTTAGCTCTCCATTATCTCTGCAGAAAAAGCACTCAGCCCTCCATAAATTTCAGTCTGTCCTGAATGACTTAATTCTTTTGGCAAGTTCTGCTTTACAAAAAGTGGCAATACCAGCCACCACTTGGCCACAGATTCTCCTTAAGATCTCCCAAGCTGTCTGAGGACAGGCCTGGCCAGCCCCGTGGAGTCTGGGCTGGATAGCTGAGGTTCAAAAGTCCAGCCTGCGGGTCTGTTTGACAGATGACTGGGTGGTTCCAGAAAGTGAAGCAAGCAGAAGCCCTGCCTCACCACCATAGCAGGGAACACACTGCAGTGTTTTGGCTCTGTAACACATCCGTGCATGTTCCCTACAGCAGCCATAGTCTGATGAGAGCTGGCAGGGGCTACAGCACATGTAAGCTTCAGAGAATTTATCTGCCCAGCTCTAACAAGTCTTTCCAGAGTATGTCCAAACTAGAATTTCACAAATTTGGCTGATAATATTTAGGAAAGCAAAGGGCATATTCCTAACATCAGAGTAGCTCTGTCAGCAAATTCACATCCCTGCTTCTGAGCACATACAAACCATTGCTTTACAGTGGGATGGAGGTGTTTTTCTCCCTCTAGAAAAGGAGCCAAATGGCAGATTGATTTCATTGTCTCTGAAAATACTGGCTGACCCATTTCTGCTGAATCTTTAACCAAAAGATAAATAAATCATCAACCAAAGATGGGCATCCTTCATAGATGTTTTTATTATGAAGGAAAGTTTGGAAAAATTTAAATGCTTAAAATAGTCTTCTACAAAAGGCAACTTTACATTCTTACAGATGCAATGTAGTGCCAGGTTTCCCAGTAATAGTGTTTACTGTTACAGGCATCTGTGCCACAGCTTTTGCCAAAGCACCTCTTCAAGGAACAGAAAAAATGTTACACAAGTAGCATGTTAAAAATAATCCTGCTCTTCTTCATCCATTAGCAGTGAAGTTAAATATGCTTTAGAGTGGGATCTTCCCCCAGCTGCTCAGATCCTGTTATCCCAAGGATGTGTGCGGTCTTCCTCTCCCCTACAGAGAAAAATTAAGCTATCCCTATGCCATTCCCATCTTCCCCTTTTCACAGATATGACAAGGAAGTTTTACAGTCCAAAAACCAACTGAGCTGCAAGCTGCAAGTGGTTCCTCTGCTTGCTTTGAGGCACCCAAGACAATGAAGTGTGGTCCAGTGTCTCATCATGGATCAGCATTGTCCTCTCCCTCAGGGCCTTCAAAGCAGCTGTGACCAGCAGTGTCCTAGGAATGTAGTTTCCATGTCAAGTTTCTTTTTGACAGAAACATCTTACCTACTGAACAATATGATCCTGTAGGATTCACAGCTCATAGGGGATTACCTGAACTCATTAAGATAAAAACTTCTCCCAAAATCTTCACAAGCAGATCCCTAGGAGGGTCAGAGAACTGGGTCTGTGGCAGAAAGAGAAGCATCTTTCTGTGAATTAGAAATCACTGTTGCCTTTTGCATAGGGGTGCATGGAGGTGTGGAGCTTAAGTGACATACTCAGGGTTACAAAGCAACTAAGTGGTAGAGCAGAAAAGAAATCTGACATCCAGACTCCTATTGTCTCTAGTTCTATTCTGTGATTCTCTGCTGCTTTCAAATCCGTAGTTAACATTGCTATAATGCACTTGGAAGTAAATGATAAATAAATATTTTTCTTGTGGGCAATAAAGATGAGATTATTTTGCACGGTTGTAAAATTCTGTTATGCATAAAGGCTTCTTTATTTTATAATAGCTATTAGAGTGTTTGTTTGTAGGATTTTCTTTGGATGGACACTTCAGAAGAAGCATTGTTTTGAGCTAATCATTTAGCAAAGGACAAAGATGCTTTAGATTGCTGACTTGTCCTATAGTTAATGGTTCTCTTAGGCTTTTCTCTGTCAAATGTGGCAAATATGACATGAAATGTTATCTCTGTAAACACATGCCAACTCAAAATAGCACATGAGGGGGAAGGACGAAGAGTTTCTTATCCTATATTTTAGCCAAGATTATTTTCCTCTCACCATGGAAAAAAAATAGATTTCAGGATAATGATGCTTGTCAAAAGTTAATTTTTAAAAATAAATGACCAATCCAACAAATGGTTCCACTTTCACGTTAGCTATCTTAGGGGATCATATACCAAGCATGCACAAGGATAGCTACAGTTTTTAGATACTTTTTTTTCCAAAAAATTCACAGGACAGCAGACTGGCAGTCCAGAGCCCCAGACTGTTTTGTTGATCTGCCACTGATCTGCCATGTGACCTTGAGCAAGTCTTTTCACTTTTCTCTAGCTCTGTTTCTCCTCCTACATTTTGCCTTATCTATTTAAATGGCAGCCTTTTAAGCAGGGAATTTCTCACCTTGTGCTAGCTAGCAGTGCTTAGCTGAATGTGAAGCTGCCCTCCTTGGGATTACTGCATTGCAAAGCTAGCAAGTAACACTACAAGGTAAAAGCACTAGTGCAAAATATTAATAAGATGTTTTTCCACAGGGGATCATAGCTGCAATCAGAGGTGGAGTAGTGCCCTTTCTCCCATACTTCACTTCTGGTGCTCTTTCTGTCCAAGAGCTGAACTTGTGACGTGGCATCACCAACACTGCCACATTATGGTCAGGTTTTTTGAGGCAAACCTCAAAACTATGAAGATGAGGGGTGCAGCAGCATGAAGCAGAACTGACCAGGCTTTGGCTGCTGAGCTACACTTGTCTTAGCAGCAGGTCAAATCCTCTCCCATGCTGGGCTTTATCAAGTAGGACAAGAGGTGCTCCTAATCCTGGCCATGAGTGAAAGTGAGTCTGCAGAGCTGCCAAGATTTTTCTCTGCTGACAATGCTAAACTTCAGCCATCCATACTCTCAGCCCCATGTTGGCAGTAGGCATCATCCCAGCGGCCGGGGATGGCCAGCAATGGCAGTGCCAAGGAAAGTCACAGGCAACACAGGCCTGATGAGCCACCCAGAGCAAAGCCACATGCGTTCCTGCATGCCAAGCTCTCTCCCTCCAACCTGCACACCCAGTCTGAAGTGGCAGAGAGCATGCAACTGGGTGGTTCACTGCCCACCAAGACCTTTGTGCATGAGGAGGTAAATTAGATGCAGCTGAATGACATACCTTCTTGGCAACAAAGAGCCACATCCTGACATAGTTTCTCAGGTGTGGATAATTGTCACTGGCTGTGTCTCATAATGAAATGCACCATGAATAAGAACAGGTACAGAGTACAGAGGATTGCCATGCATCCTGGGAAAGCATCTTTATATACAAGAGCCTCACATATTCATTTAGCAGGGCATTTGCATGTGTTCTGGAATGTTGGAAAAACTATAAAATAACCACCCAAAGGTCAGGATTTTTTTCGTTCTTTATGGCACAGTATCTGTAGACATCTCTGAGCAAGCAATCAGTACAGCCTGTGGAGTTGTATCCCAACAGACCCTCAGTTTGGGACTGTGACCTATGGACCAATGCTGCAGGGAAATTCTGTCTTCCCCCAGAATCAATAGCATTAAACACAGGTTGGAGTAAGGAGGTTTTCTGAGGCTGAACCATGATTTTTGGATGGAAGGTATGTTTTAGTTGGGAATATTATGTGTGCTGCAGCTTATGTTGACTTTGGCCAAGTGGCTTATTATCCTAACTAGGAGATATTTGTAAATATGCCCAGAAATATCTAATATATTTTACAAACCAGGTGCGAGCTGTCAGCCTGCAGCACATCCATAGCAGAAACATTTCCTCGGCATTTTTCCTATAAATTAGACAAATGCCCAGACTATTTAAGGCAGCAGTTCACTTCACAGGGCAGGATTTCTTAATACAGGTCCCAGGAGAAATGCACCTACCTACCTCATTGGCATGATCTGGGGAGCTGAGGCCTTCTTTTGAAAGAGTTGTTCACCATACACTTGCCATCCTTCCAGCATCCTTTTTGCATCCAAGCACATGTCTACCCCCCTCCATCTGCAAGCTGGGAAGAGTCAGTGTAGGGGAGTGCAGGCTGTGCCTTTCTCTCATGCACACACCGCAAATCCCACAGCTTTTTTGCTTGGAATCCCCCTGAGTAAGCTAACAGCTGTGTTTCTATCCTAGTCAGGAGGCAGCTCTTGGCAGAACATCTGGCTCCAGTCTCTATCTTGTCTGCTGCTCCTTCACACATCTACTTCCTTAAAAAGAGCTTACTAGGGAGAGCAGGAGGGGAAACTAGATCCAGGTTCTTTGGACTACTTAAAGAGGACCACCCTGTTGCACTGTCAAATGAAAGGTGTATTTCCTACCAAAAAATTAACACTTAAATAAGGGATACAATTAGATGTAGTTGCATTTGCCTATTGCAATATAGCTCAAGCATCTTGGGAATGACTGGGAAAACTACATGCAGGAATG
>NW_009952533.1:13363670-13370643 GCF_000747805.2 Chaetura pelagica | reverse complement strand
AGGAATGCTGATTGTCACTCACCTCTTCAGTTTGAGCTCCCAGGGTGTTAAAGCAGGGAGTCTGTACAGAAAAGACAGAGCAAAACCTTTGGATGTTTGAAGGAGTTGTATTAATCATTAAGCAGGGATGTTAGCAGCCAGCCTTCCAAATGAAACCCTTGCTTTGGAAATTGCCCCAAAAGAAGCTAGTGGCAATCTTTTTAGAGGCTTGTATTGCTTAGCGTGAATTACAGCAGTCAAGTGTCTTCTCCGACAGTTTCCAAACAAACACAAGCTAAATTAGAGAGGAGAAGAACAAAGGATGCTGCCATGGGGCAATAGATTTGAGGGGAAAAATTGTGATTTTGTGGTCAGTCAAATATGGAATGTGCTGATGGTTCTTCTACATTTTCTAATGGAAAAATCATAAGCTGCAAATAGTTAAATCAGAGACTCTATTTCTCAGCAAACATCTTAAATTACACATAAAAATCTCTTAAATGCTTCAGCTTAAGGGAGGCCCCAGCTAGCTCTAGATCCTTTGCCCATTGGGGATTTCTCAGCAGACCACCCACTGGGAAAATGAAAAGTTGGCATCTATACCACTGTGACACTTTTTCTGGAGACAAGTCCCTAAAATGCTGTGCTCTTTAACCTAGGGAAATGAAATTAAAAGGTCTAACCTCATCAACATGATTTGACCAAGTAGGGAGGTATAAATCACCCATGACACGACTTGCTCTAAACTATTAAGTACTCTATTTACATGTATTTGGACCAAATGTCCTGCTTCACCCTGCTACTTACATGTAATGCAATCAGCCCACACTTGCTCAAGTAAGTCTACAATTTCACGCAGAGACATGATATATGCTGTAGATGTCTTGTCTCAGATAATGAGCAAGTTGTATTAATTATTATAAATCTGTCCCAGCCTATTAAAGTCTTTCTCTAATGATGTTGTTGTGAGGAGACTACTTTATCCTGAGTTAGCTTCTCCTGTAGCTACACTTGCCTTTTTGATTAAAAACTTCTCTGGGACTCTGGAGATAGGCTATTTCCAGTTTACAGGCCAAGAAGCCTCTTTGTACCTGCTTTTACCAGGAATGTAGTACCTTACAAAGTATGTCTGAACCAAGCCTGCATGGCATATGTACTACACAATGCTTTTCAGGTGCCCCTGTCCTCTGGCACACAGCAAGAACTTGACAGGAACACATGGTTCACTCTTAGTTTGCTTGCATGTCCGATTTCCTTCCCATGGTTGACTATATATGACTATTCAAAATGGTTATGACTGCTTAGAGCATTATACCAAACTAGATGGTGAGGATATGCACCTGCACCCCGGAGTCTAGAAGCATTCCAGGATCATCAGTTTGAGCACAGTCGTAGTGGCTTGACCTTGTCCATGTGCCTGAAATGTTAACTAGTGCTGGTGTCCTGCATTTTGCTTTCAGCAGACACAAAGCAATTTGATACCTAGTTAGCTGGGCTCAGCTTTAGGAGCTGCCATTTTGCAGGATGAGCCAGTAATACCATGGCCAAGGCCCCTACATGTAAACCTGGTGTGTGTGTCTGACACTCTGTACTAAAGGCACAGGGTCCTTCTGCACTCACATGCACAGTATCCAGCAACCATGTCGTCCTCTTGGTGCAAGTGACCCAAACCGGACACAGGTCTGAGTTCACTTGGGGTTTCATTGAATGCTTCTAGAGGAAATTGGGACAGAAGAGCACACTGTCAGAGGAAAGAGAGGTCCCATCCATAAACACTTTACAGGGCAAACAGGAGAATGGGAAGCAGCTGAAAGATGGGTTGTACTACAGTGTCTCCAGTCTACAGCAACTCGCACAAGAGTCTCTCAGCTACAGACAAAATCATCAAGAGCCCCTTGGGGTACTGTAATCACATCCAGCACCAGTTACTAAACTAGATTGCATAACAGCATTTTAATCACAGAGGCCACTGAGCCAGGATAAATATCTAATGTCATGCCCTTAAAAGTTAAGTAGTGTTGGACTATAGCATTATGCATAGATAAGTGTCAGGTGCAGTCTTGAATTTCTTGCCAGGATATCAGTAACTGCTTTTTGCAATTTTAAACTTTTCACTCATTTGGCTAGCATCCATGTTTGCAGCCTTAAATCAGTCATCTCTTCATGGACAGAACAAGGTTTTTCTTTGCTCTGCTGGGAGACCTCATTGCATTGAGGACAACTCCCTTCTGAAGGGACTTCCCTTCTGAAGGGAAGCACTCCACAGTTCCCTCCAGTGGAAACTGTAGCAGGACAGGACCAGCGAGTGTTTTTCTTAAGACCTGTGCAAGGCTCTGCTATTCTCTTTGCAACAGCCTGGCACGCATAATCCTTCGGAATAGTCCGGGTGGGCATTCTGCCCAAAACACTGCACGTGCTCTGCTCACAGATATGTGTAAGCTGAATTTTGCAACAAAATTAATCAGACGTCATGAATAATAACAAAGAATAAAAGATGAGAACTGCCATTACCTTTGTAGAAACTACATTAAGGTTACCAACTCAGCTGTCCCATTTTCTTTCAGCAAGTTTTTTCAACTACATTTATTTTAAGAAAGTGAAGGTCTGCCAGCAAATAAACCAGACAAACTTAATTGCTTGAGTATCATCACCAAAGAATGAGATTCAGAATTATCACTCCCATAACCCCTCAGCTGATCTAAGGAGGACACAGACCTTTCTTAATATTGGCTTCAGTGGCATTGTATTAGGCAAAGGTTTCTTCTTGTGACAATCTCTACACAAGACATTTCACAGGAACCAGGTATAAAATCTCTTTCCCACTTCTCAAGCTGCTTCATCTTTTCTCCTTACTCTTCCTTTGACTTAATTTCTCCAGCCAGAAGAGAAAATTAACAGAACTGCTCTGTGTTTATTAAAACATGTTTCTAACACAAGACTATGTTGTCTCCTCATGTCCACAGTCTCCAGATAGGGTCAGCATCATCTTCATAGTCCAGGCTGCAGCTTCTCTTCTTTATCCCATAGAAAGCATTCACAGAGCATCTTTGGAGGGTTTCCTCCAATTTCAATTAATTCATTTCCCCTACACTTCAAACGTATGACGGTACCAAACAGCTGATAAGCTTCTGCGGCAGGAGATTAAGTATTTTATGGTTGGTTAGTGTATATTTTCCAGGCACAGTAGAACCTGCCCAGGTATTCTCCTTGCCCAGCCATCAGAGATGAAATGAGCCTATCAAAGGCCATAAAAAGGGAAACTGTTCCCAGCCATTTCTCTCCAGCCATGGAGTCTGGTCCTCATTTAGCATAGCCTGTGGGCACACACTCTCTTCCTGCTCCTGTACAAAATGACCATGTGCTAATTTTACCTTGGAAGCCGATGGGTTTTAAACGTAAGGACACATGCCCTGTTGGTTTGATGAGCTTATCACATCTTCTGCTCCTTCCAGTGTGAGGAGGAAAAGACTACACTGACCAGTGTAGGCTCATAATATTGTCATGTAAACAATGCTTGCTCAGGTCCCCAAGCTGTGTTAATTATGTCCCCAGAATTGCCAGTTCTACCAGAGGGGATTTAAGTGGTCTCAAATGGCAGTGTCTGGCCATCACAAGAATTAGTACTCCATTGTCAAGGAGAGAATTGTTAGAGCTGCACTCATTTCAGAAGCCTTTTTGTTAACAAGACAGAAAAAATGCAACATTCCGTGCACCCTAGACAATTAGAAGGAAACACCCTGTAAGATGCTGAGAGCCTGCAACTGTCACTAGGTCAGCAAAGAAGCTGCTTTTCAGGGTAATTAATATCCTTTTTTTGTTGAGAAAAAAAAATAAAAATCCCATGCCCCCTGTCAGTGGGAGCCATTTTCTGTGTTCTATATCGGGGGTTGAAGTTTTGAACACCATCTCAGGTGCATGGGTCAGGACTTAAAAGAATTACCTGTGCTGTGAAACATCTCTCCCCAAGTCTTTTGTTCAGCCATAGCTGTTGACATACAAGAATGGCTGTCACCCTGATCGTGTCATACTGACATTATTTGTCAGGGATGTTGCCGGTCACCCACTGATTAGAAGCTAAAGTCTCTGACCTCCTGGCTCAGCCAGCAGTTACAAGTACATCAAGTAGGACAAAGGTGTCCCTTAACATTCAAATAAACCATGAGAATAAAGCCTGACTGCATGTTGGTGTTAACAAAACACATGGAGTATTTTTATCTCTGGAAAGCTATTTCCTATTTGTAATACTACTTGAAACTGCTTCCAAGTCTTCATTTGATGTTCCTCGTATTCATATATTTTGTATGTCTTGTTTTCATTTTCCAAACATGTTTATTAAAAAATATTCTCAGGGTAATGGCCCTTGTGGCAGGAATTTTGGTTTAGGGGGAAGAATACCAGAGTTGGAGGTTTTGCCAGCTGAAGGAAATAACAATGACTGGGGCTAGAGATTTGTCACAGGACATTAGAATGCAAAAATTTACAGTCTGGCCATGAGACAGTCCAGGCTAAAGCCATGAATTTATAGGAAGCATTGCCAAAAGCTGGATACTATTATTTTAATCAAACTCCATTTTACTTTGCACAAAAAAAAAAAAAAATAGAAAGGGAATTGCTGGAAATTCTGGCTCCTCAAATAGAGGAGAAAGGGCAGAAGACCCACCTCCGTCTCTACTGCTCTTTCCATCCTGGCTGAGGAGCGGGAAGCACGCATGATCTTCTCTGGAGAAATAATGGAAATTCAACCGCCCGGAACCTCATAGGGAGAGGTGCTGCTTCCTTGGGAACTCCTCTTACACTCCGCTCTGCCAGCTCAGGCTCTGCTGACAAAGGAGCACCAAACAGGCTGGGAGCCACTCTCACACCAACACGCCGTTCTGCAGCCTGGCAAGAAATCACTTCATTCTTTTGCTCTGCATCCACTAAGCGGGTGCAAGAATTTGTTGCTGGAGAGTTACAGGACTTGTAGATTCCTGCTCCTCTCCAAATAATGCAATGAAAGTGCCCCGTGAGGATTTTAATAAAGGAAAGGCTTTGCACTCCTTTATGCTTGTATTGTCCCAGTGGCCTTAACTTTTGATGGGTTGTTTGGGGTTTTTTAATTGAATGAGAGGAAGGAGTTTTCTTCACTTTTATCTTAACAGTACAAGGTCTGGATCTTCTGGAAAATTACTTGTGAGACCTCTGGATCTCTATTTGCACAGAAGTAGCCACTTATATTTATTGCTTTATATATGGCCGCAATCCAGCAAATCACTCAAGCATGTGAATAACTTTAAGCATGGAAGTAGTCCCCCGTGAGCCAGTGAAACTACCGCCACACTAAATATATATATCAAGTGATGATCCTGGCTCCACCTCATGTTTTCCCGACTCCTGCCATTTCTCCATCTACACACCCAGCAGGTCAGGGGCTTGTTCCTCGGATTCCTTCCCAATTGCATAAATCTCGGTCGCCTGTGGGCTGCATTGATTGCTGCTCGTTCATTGATCCCTGCCAGTGCCTGCCCACCGAGGCTGCGCAGCTCCGCTCTCCTTTCGAGTTAAATATTATATCTTTCCCCCCTTTAATTCGGAGAAAAATACGTACCGAATTTGCAGAGGGGGAGCCTTGCTGAGCTTTATAGGACCTTGTTGCCTTGTATGAGTAACTCTTCTTATCACACAGATGGAGGCACGGTCCCGCTCGGAGGGCGGGCGTAGCAAAGGACATCTGAAGCCGCCTCACCTTACTGGCCCCTTAGGAGGGGGCTCCTGCCGCCCTGGAGGGCTAAGGGACGTGTCTGTCCCGCTTGTTTTTCTCCCTCTGCGCCATTTGGAGGGAGGGGGGCAGCCCCAGCGCCCCCGACGACATCGGCGGCAGGCACCTCGAGGGTGCCCCCCGCAGAGCCCGAGGGGAGGCCTCACCCCACCCCGGGGCGTTCGGGACAGGGGTTAGGACCGCAGACGGCCGGCGGGATTTCGGGGAGGGGGAGGGGGGTGAGAGGAGGGGATGGCAAATATTCTGTAGCAACCGTAAGACGTGAAGCCGAGAGCACTAAGTGCATACCAAGATTTATAGGTGCACTTTACAGGACTTTTTACTACAACCTGAGAGATTATTCATTTTTACACGTAGCATGTTCCACCGCGGCTCCGCTCCGGCCGGTTAATGTTCAACGCGGGCCGCGCTTGGCGGCTGCCACGAGCCCGCGGCCGGGGCTGCGCCCGTCGGCCCCGCAGCTCCCGGAGGAGGTGCGGAGTAAACCCTTAAAAAAAAAAAGGTCAGACGGAAGGAGAGAGTGGAAGTCGATAATGCCCCCGTACCCTCTCCGATTCACCGAGTCACCGACGCGGTCTGTGCGTTGCAGCCCCGGCGTGGCCCTGCGGGGGTGCAGCCGCCGGAGCATCCCTCGCATCTGCGGGCAGCGGATACAAAGCACAGACCGCACAGCGCTCTCTGCGTGTGGGGAGTGCGGATGTGTGTATGTATGTATAGTATGTATGTACGTGTACGTATATATGTATGTGTGCTTACATATAGATACGTGGGCGTAAATAGGAGCCTCTTCCCCGCGGTACCCTGGCTCAGTGGAGGGCCTCACTGGGCCGAAGACTGGTCTCTCTCCCACACTCACGCTTGCACACGCACACACGTACACAGGCACAAGGCTCACTCGGCTTCTTCCCCAGCTCCGCATCCCGCCGGCCGGGCAGGGGGCTGAGGCCGAGAGGATCTCTTCGTCACTGCCGGAGCGAGGCATCCGGGGGCTCCTGCTCCCGGGTGGGCTGCTGGGAGGCTTGTGTGATTTGGGGAATTTTTTTCTTTTTTCTTTTTTTTTTTAATTTTTTTTTTCTCCCCCCCTCCCCGGTGTTGGGCTGCGTCCATCCCCCGCTCCAGACGGCGGGCTGCCGCGGAGCAAATCTCCCCGCTCGCCTGTGGGTTGGGGCCAGCTCAGGGCAGAGCCCCCGGGGACTTGCAGAGCCGCAGCCGGGCGAGGCTTTACCTGCCCGAGCG
>NW_009952533.1:13361033-13363437 GCF_000747805.2 Chaetura pelagica | reverse complement strand
GGCGGGAGGGGGGCGGTCGCAGCCGCAGGGGACAAACAAGCCCCCCTCGGCCACAAAACCGCGGATCGACATTGGGAAAATCCGTCCGGCACCGGCAAGAGACCTGCCTCGCCGGGCGTGCAGCGCGCGGCTCCCTGCGCCCCTGCGCAGGGGTGCGGAGCATCGGTTCTGCGGTGCCTATTCCAGCCCCCGCTTGTGCGGAGCCCGCAAAAAGCGGCCTCAAATACCTCTTTTTTCTTTTCTTTTAAATTTTTTTTTTTTAATTGAAAAGGAAAAAAATATCCTCACCGCTGTAAGTTAACAAGTGAGTGTTTCTTTTATTTCCTCTCTTCTCTGAGAGTAAGATTCAGGCGACTGGAGCTATTCATTCAAAAAAAGGCTAGCAGTTCGAAAATTTCAGGTTTAGCAATCAATTAGTCCGGCTTTGTACGGAGCTCCGAAGGTGTAAATCCTTCCGAGTTCCTGGATGATTGACTGTTACGGTCTACCGGGTGCATAATATTCAGACCTACACATGTATAACATGCGTACAAAAAGCAGGCATTTAGCAAGGTAAATTACATGCCTGGAAAACGCGTAGGTTTCAGCGCCAGAGCACCGTGAGCTGGTCCCGTCCCCTCTCCTGGTGGCTTGAAGAGGGGGGTGCGACCCTCCACCTCACTCGCACCCCCCGCCAGCCCCTCCGCGCCCGGGAGGGACGGCAGCCTGCAAACCTGCCGAGCCACCGCCGCGCCCGCCCCACAGCGCGGCAAAAAGGCTGCTTGAAAAAAAAGAAGCAAAACCAAAACAAACAAAAAACCCCCAACAACAACACCAACCGAAACAAAACTTCCCCGGGCTCAGTTACCAACTATTTTCCCAAGGAAGTTCTTTTCCTCCAAAAATGTGAATGTGTGTCGTAAGTGGTGGGAGGAGGGAAGAAGGTTCCTTTTTTTATATATAGGTATATACAAATGTACAGGTATGTAAAGATCGGTATCTAGCTATTTTAGGAAGGCACACACGGATGAGCGCACACGTACATAAAAACAATGCTAAGAGAAGGCTGAGGGTAGCGCACAAAAATAACCCGAAGGAGATACGTTTAATTTTGACCTTTCCAGGAGTCCGCCAGGGCCTTGCGCACACCGCCGGGGTTCAAAGTGCGGGAACGCACCGTCCGAAAACAAAAGAGCGGAGCCGAGCGGGAGAACTGCCCCGGGGCGCCGGGGAGAGGGACGCCGTGCCCCCAGGCTGGAAGGACCCCGCTCCCGCAGGGTGGGGGGCGGGGGCTGCCAGGGCCGAGGCCGACAAGGCTGTGGATTGGGATGTGGATTGGGATGTGGATTTGGAGGCAGACGGCGCTGCCCGCTCGCACTCTCTGCGCAGGGGGGCGCGCAGCGGGCTGCCCGGGGCGGCCTTCCCGAGGGCCCTGGGGGCAGGGGCGGGGGTGAGCTCGTTGTTTAACTCCTGTCCCGCTCCTCTTCTCCAAATAGATATTTTTCAAATTCCCTGTTTCGTTGCGGTTCCCCCCCTCCCCGCCTTGCAGCCTCCATTGTTCCAGGTTCACACTGCCACCGCCGAGAAAGGAAAGGGAAGCCCTCAGGGGAAAAAAAAAAGCAACCAATCAAAAAAAAAAAAAAAAACAGAGAGAGAGAGAGAGAGAAAGAAAGACAAAACACGACCCAAGATTTTGATTTACGACCTAATCAAAACATTATATCTTTGGTCAAGTGGCGCAGAAAAATGATGACCCTCAAGGCTTCAGCTAGGGGGAGAAAGAGAAATTCAGATTACACTCGGAGTGATTTATGTCCTCTCTGAGCGGTCACGTTGATTTTTCATCGTTTGAGCCATTACACAGTAGACTGGAAAACACCGATCCTATTTTTTATTTATTTATTTTTTGTCCGGAAACGGTATCTATTATTCTTCTAAACGTATATGCGTATCCTAATATAGATATTCTTTCTCCACGCACACATATATTCTAAATACACACAGGGACATTATATATATATATATATATATTGAGAGAGGACTATAAATAACCAGTGCCACCGAGAAGAAACGAGAGCCGAAAAGAGCGTGTAAAATACCGTGCCGATAATCGGAGCGATCTGCTCGCTGATTTCAGAGCCCGTCTCGCCGAGAGGGTTGGGGCAGAAAAGCACCCCCCTTTATCCGACTTCCCCGATCCTCGAGAAAGGTTCTCGGGCTGCCAGCCCCTCGCCGCCGTCGCCCCCAGACCTTCCGCCCGCAGCCCAGCAAGAGGGACGAGAGGGACATTTTTGGAAGCCCGTGGCACTCACCCGGGTGAGGTGTTGACGCGGTGCGGAAAAACCGAGGGGAGCGGCGTTGGGTCGGGACGGCGGCGAGGCCGGGCACGCCGAGGGGGGGGAGCGCCTGCCTTCCCCACCGCCCC
>NW_009952533.1:13357744-13360921 GCF_000747805.2 Chaetura pelagica | reverse complement strand
TTCCCGGTAGAAAAGCGCGGGGCACTGACCTCTCCCTTCTTCTCTGTTCCCCTTCCCGTTTAACCCCCCTGAAGTGGGGGGCACCCCCTCCGCAATGTCCGCCCGCCCGTCGGGGAAGCCAGGGGGTGGGAGAGGGTGCCCAGCAGCTCCTCCCGGCCTCACAAAAGCGCGCAAGGAGAGCGCAAAGGCCGCGCAAGGGGCAAATTCGCTCCCAGCTCGATAGTTTTCTTCCCCGCTGTCCCCTGCGCACCTCTCCGGCTAACGTGCCTGCAGAATTTCTTCGTATATCGACATCCCCGCCAAGTCCTGCCACCACCACCCCCCGCCGGCCCCTCCTTGCCGGCCCGGGGTGTGAGCCGATGGGAGGGCCGAGCAGCAATTCATCTTGATTTGTTTCAATTGTCCGGAGATGGCGAAGTTATAATCCTGTATAATTTCAGGAACAAGCAGGTTGAGAATGAATGGGTCGATATTATTTAAAACAAAACACACGAGAGCACGACCTTTCCCTTCAACTACGTGTTGCAGCACGAAGTCGCAGGAAACTCGGGGCTAACCTCTCAACCCCCGCGCTCCGCGGGGTTGCTGTTATTTGGGCTGCTCTTTGTTTCTCTTCACGTCTGAAAGGGGGATTGGAATTAGAAACGTAATATTACATGAAGGATCTCCCGGCTGAAGGGAGAAGGTGAGCGCAAGAGAAGGGAAAGGGAACAGATTATTTTGAACAGGAGCGGCTTGTTTGCAAACTAGCTATTCTTTTTCTTTTTCTTCTCTCCCCCCCCGCCCCCCCAAGTTTCCTTTCACAGCGGGAGAAATTTATGCTTGAGATACAGCAATTTTGTGGCTGGTAATTCTCGAGGCCAGCGATGTCAACCATTTTCTCGGGGCTGCGCGGGGGAATAAAGGGACTCTGCTGCACGGGAGGTATGTATGTGCCCCGCGTTTCTCTAGCACGCAACTGCACCGCAAGGAAAAATATTTTTTGTACGTGAAAAACAAACAAACAAACAAATATGCCCGCAATTATTTGTATTGCAATAAAAAGTCCTGCCCTGTGTTTCCAGAGAACGAGGTCCAGTATCAGCGATCAGTCAATCACTGCAGACCAGTTACCGCTGGGCAGCTTGGCTCAGTAAATAAAAATACAGACAAAACTGTATGCTGTATATTTTACTCCCATGAAATAAAACACAACTTTTTTTTTTACTTTTTTTTTTCATGTTTGCTGAAAAGTAAAACAATGATATTGTACGAAATGTTATACACAGGGCATGTTTTACATTGCAATATCAGAAACATCATTGCATCCACCAGAGGTACTATTCTAAAACTGATATTCACACAATTATTTTTTTTTTAATAATTATATGTTAGAAACATACAGTGTTGCTTTTAGTATATACATTCCCTTGCTCGCAAGCGAAAAAATCCTAATCGCTTCTGTGTAACATGCTTTATTTTAAAGCCTAACCTTTTAAAAACACTGTTGTGATATTACTAACAACTGCTTTTATAAAATTAATTTGACATTTCGATATATATACATCCTTTCAGTCATTTTTATGTTAACAATGCTAAACTTAAAAAATAACAAGCTTATAGTAACATTAAAATGTCATATCATATCCAGTCAAACATTTGTCCATATATATATATATATATATGTCCTTGTAACTGTCGAAATACTCTTAGTGAAAGAAAGATCTCAGAATCTGTAGGAGGTCCTTTGAAAACAAAGGAACTATCTTATTTCAGTGGTTTCCTCTTTTTTCTTTTTTTTTTTCCCTCTCTCTCGTTCTCTTTTCCTCTCTGTCTCTGATTTTTCCTCCTTTCTCTTTCTCTCTAGTGCCCATTACTTCCTAGTGTAATTCTCAGTCTCTGCGGGAAATGGGGAGGGATCCCCATGCAGTGTTTCCTACTTGTGTGTCTCACACGGGTCTGTCCACCGCATACTGGCAAGCACTCAGGTTGGAAGCGGGGTTCTGCACACTGGCATAGCCAAAACTGGAGTGCTGCTTGGCTTTAAGTCTCAGACTCGCCAAGCTCGAGTTACATGTGTCCCTATAAACATACGGAGGTGTTGGAGGAGCATAAGGACAGGCTGGCGTTGGCACTGCAGAATTTAGGGAGGGATTGCTCAAGTTGTTCAAGTTATTCAGGCTGTTGAGGCTGGAGCCGGGGACCCCGGTGACTGCAGAGGGTACCATGCTTGAAGACATACTCATGGAAGAAATGGAGTTTGGAGGGGAGAACATGCTCTGAGAAGACAGAGGGTTGACATTCATGGAGTTGAAGAAAGGGAAGCTTTTGGTGGAGAGGGAAGCGGAGGTCAGGCCCTTGGCTGCCCAATTGTTGTACGAGTAGCCGGGGTACATGTCATCGTAGGGCTGCATGAGGCCATTAAACTGTGGACCGAAACCATTTTTGCAAAGCTCGGCTTGCTGGTTCCTTTCTCTCTTTCTCCATTTGGCTCTGCGGTTCTTGAACCAAACCTTAAAAAACGGGGAGAGAGGAAGATGCGTGACACGAGTTAGTATATTTATAAATCCGTGTACACACACATATACATAAACACATATATAGGATCGCCTCCTTCCTGACGGAGCCCTGCGCTGGGCAGGGGCCGGGATGTGCTGCCGGGGCTGCCGAGTATCCCCCGGGTCCCGGTGCCACCGGGGTTTAGCAGGGCAGACCCGTGGCAGCTCCATTCCCCACCCCCGCACACCCCCGCCCCCTCCGCCATAATCTGCGATGCTCTAAATCGCGGCACAGAGACCAACGCTCCCGTCCTCTTATTTTATTTTCTTTCCCCTCATTTCTCTCCTTTTTTCCCCTCCCCTTCCTTGGTTTATCACATACTAGAGCCATCCAGGGGAAATTCGAAAGTGCAAAAACGAGGGCAAAACGCCTGGAAATCCGCGGAATTTTAAGGCAATGTTTCCTATTACGGGGAAGGAGAGGGAAGCCAACAACTAATAAATCCTTGCTTCACTTTGTTAAAGCTGCAAGTTCGTCCTGCGCGAAAGCTTCCAAAGCCTAAAATCAGTTTCTAAACAAACTCGTTCGACTGCTTTTTCTTGGAAAAAAAAAGGAAAAAAAGGGGGGGGGGGGGGGAAAAAAAAATTAAAAATCGCCATTTGACAACGTGCTAAATAAGAACTAAAGGACCCTCCCCGC
>NW_009952533.1:13357353-13357645 GCF_000747805.2 Chaetura pelagica | reverse complement strand
ACCGACACCGCTTCGTGCTCCGGCCACGCACCCGCTCCGGCAGGGCCCTTCCCGCCGCCGACTCGCCCCGGCCCCGCACACCGCCGCCCGGGCGGAGAGCCGGCTTAGCCCGTTGCGGTCCCCGCTTTTTAGTCCCTCTCTTTCCTCAAGCAACCGCGCCGACAGGATTTACGTGAGATTATCCCAAAATCTGGGGTTTCGGCCCTTCGGGGGGCTTTGTTTGCTCTTTGTCGGGTTTTTTTGTTGGTTTTTTTTTTCCCTCTGACCCGCTTTTGCACGCGAGCAGGGTCCC
>NW_009952533.1:13355549-13357275 GCF_000747805.2 Chaetura pelagica | reverse complement strand
AATTGGGAAACCAAAAGAAAGAGAAAATGCAAGGAAGGGCACGTCGGGAGTGCCTCGGAGTGAAGCAAAAGCCCTTGTGTATTTTACATCTTTTACTCATTAGAGGCAGGGCAGGTTGCAGCCTGCTCCAAGCTGCTTTCTTGGCTAATGTTTTCATTAGCGTTTCGATCAAAAGGAGCAGGACGCATTGCACGGTGAGGGAGAAACGTGCAAGCAAACCATATTCCGGAGAGAAAAAGATCCCAATCTGTCTCGCCTTGACAGAAATGTCCTGCTTGGCCCTGCTTTTGTGCAAAGCCTCTGAAGTTCTCATACAAACCGAAATCGAAAGCAGCTGCAAATATTACAGCCCTCCTCCCATTCTTCCCGACTCCCTGACCGTCGCTGCTCGGAGCCGGGGTGTCGTGTGGGCACTTACCCTAACCCTGGCCTCGGTGAGGTTAGTCCAGACAGCGATCTCCTCCCGGGTGGACATGTCCGGGTAGCGATTCCTCTGGAAGGTGGCCTCCAGCTCCTGCAGCTGCTGGCTAGTGAAGTGAGTCCGCTGCCGCCGCTGCCTCTTCTTCTTGGAAGGGTCCTCGGACCCCGCATCTTCGTTCTTGCTCTGCTGGCTTTTATCTTTCTCTGTAAGGGGGGAAAAAACAAAAACCAACAAAAAACCCAAACAGAACAACAAGGCGAAAAACGAGGGCGACGAAGCCTCCGAAGCCTCCTCTTTGGCGGCCGGGGAAGCGCACGTTCCTGCCCCTGCCGCACCGCGCAGACGGCCCGTGACGAGGCTCGGCCGTGTAATGATTAACCCGCCCGGCTGCCCCGCCGCCGCGGCCCCTCTGCGCCCCGCGGACACCCTCGGCCGGGGAGGAGCAGCCACGGCCGCCGAGCGCCACAGAACCGCCTCTCCGCATGCAAGTTTTGCGCCCATCGTTATGCACTAGATTTTCGCCTATCTGTATCCATATTATCCTCCCATCAGTATAAATGTAACCTGTGTTATTTGCCTGTCTATATCCGTATTATTCACCTGCCTGTATCGTGTTATTCTTCTGCCTGTATCCAAATTATTCACCTATCAGTATCCACACCGTTCGCTTATCTATACCCGTATTGTTAGTCCGTCTATACTCATATTACTCGTTCATCCATACCCATATTACTCCTCGATCTATATCGTGTAAGACGCCCATCCTTACACATGCCCTTATCTTTTATACGCCGACACACAGACACCGCACGCGAAAAAAACCCACGAAACGGATCTCGGCCCGGGTGCGGGACGCTCCCGAGCAGAGGGGCGGGGGTGAAGGCGCAACATGGGCTGCGGGGCTGACGGAGCCGGGGCAAGGCAGGGGTCCCTTCCGCTCGCCCCTTCTTACCTGCGGCCTCGGGGCTGGAGGTGTCGGAGATGGTGTGCACCTCCAGCCGGTGCTTGGCGGACTCCAGGGAAGATCGCGCCTGCCCCGGCGCCAGCGCCGTCGCCATGGCCAGCGCGGGTTGCTGGTGGTGGCAAGATGATGCAGAGGAGGAGGAGGAAGGTGAGGAGGAGCAGAGCTTATTCCCAGCTCCCAGGCGCTCCAGGCTTAACGGGTCCTTCATGCAGTTCATCGGCAAAAGGACGCCGAAGTCTACGTGCGCCCCTGGGGGGTCGATAGGAGAAAGGGTGCGTGTGCCTGTAGGTATCGGTACGGGTGGGAGGGTCGGCCCAGCGCCCCCTCCACGGGCGCGGAGC
>NW_009952533.1:13352593-13355275 GCF_000747805.2 Chaetura pelagica | reverse complement strand
CGGCCCCGGGGCGTTCCCGCCCCTCTCCGCGCCCCTGCGCCGTGTCTCCCGCACTCGCAGACATGCCGCGGTGAGGAGCGCGAAGCTCGGAGCTGACAGAGGCGCGGCAGCAAGAGGAAGAAAGCGACGAAGCCCCAGCCCCGATTCCGTCGTTATGGAGGGGGTTGTAATCAAATAGGGGGGCAGCTGGACGGCGGCTCTGTGACTGGTAATGGCAATAGCAGAAGGATAACAACGACAACTAAACACGAACGACAACAGTGAACACCGCTCTGCGGCACAGCTACAGAGTTTCACATCACACTCAAAGGAGTAAGGAAAAGCGTGTCAATCTCAGCCCCTAAGCACCTGAGCCCCCCTTGCTCGCTGGCTGTCTGGTATCTCTCTACTCGCACCGAAGACGGAGAGAACGGATCAAAAATCCTCTCTCCGGCACTACCACTCCCGTCCCCTTCTTGCAGCCTGGTTCAGAAAAGCGAACCCCAGAGGAGGCTTTTCCACTTCGGTTTTCCACCTCGATGTTATTCACTCACTTTATTCACGCGGGGACCCGCAGGGACCGTCCCGCCACCCCGGCGCGGCCCCCAAAGCAGTGCCCGAGCCCACGGAAGCTGTTTGCAGAGCTTGTCCAAGCCTCGCACTGGGCGGGGGCACATAAATCTCTCATATAAGGCCTCCCAAACAACCTCCCTCCGAGGTTTGGTGGAGGGGGGGGGGAGCAGAATTTGAGCCCTCGCCCCCTAGCAGTGGCGTAGATAGACGGGCTGCGCTGTGCTGCTTACAGCACGGGGGCGAGGCAGCTGCTGACCAGGGTCTCACAGGAGGAAGGAGGAGGGGGCTATTTCCCGCGGATCTAACGCGGGGGCAGGTCGCCCTCCCGGGTTGATCAAGACCTGCCAGGGCAGAGGAGCCTGCCCCTGCTCCCTGCCCCCGCAGAGCCAGCTCTGCTCCCGGGAAACTACGGCCCGGGGTAGGGGGGTGGGGAGCCAGAGGGAGCCCAGGCGCGAAAAATGCAGGTTGCTCCTCAATCTGTAGTTCCTCAGGACAGTCTCGGGCATCCGAAAGTTACCGAAAGTTTCCCGTTTATGTGGTCCTCCACTGCACACCCAGTTCCCAGAGCCCAAACTTTTCTGTATTCCGTTGCTTCCCCTGCTTCCCTTCGCCCCTCCACCCAGCCCCCCCGCAAGGGTCCCTCAGTCGCTGATGCTGGTTCGAGGTACGTATCATCCCTCGCAATCTTACTTATCGCTAAATTATACACATTACTTTCGCAGCCTGTTAGTAAAGAAGGTTAAATTAATTTACATTCTGGTCATTATCTGGTGTTTAAGTGACGTGTTTTTATCCCTGAGATTTGGCAAAGAATCTCTTTCCTCAGACCCCACAGCGTTTCGACGGAGACAACGCTCTTACATTTGTAGTGGATTTTAATCTGATAAGACTCTAATTTGCTTAAGTCTTTTAAATAGGGGTTTTAAAATTATTCTAGCCGTTTTCTTATTGAATTTCCTCTAATTCCCCCAAGATCATAAAGTATATGTGTAAAGTAAATATTTCCTCCCTTTGCACCGGCAGCAGATGACCTATAACTAAGTCAATATGAATCCAGCTCTATTCTGCACAATTTGTTTACCAATCATATCCCCGTTTCTTTTTAACCTCTCCCTACCTCAGTGGTCCTGAACCCAGAAATGCGTCCGTCCCGGCCTTTCCCCTCGGCGGGACCGCGCCAAGGCCGCGGGTGCGGAGCTGCCCCAGCCCTGGTGAGCCGGGCGCGGTCCCGGCCTCGCTGCGAGGGGCACTGGGGGGGAGGGGCTGCCCTTCTCCAGCCCCCACGTGGGGGCCTGCAAATCCTTGGGGTGGGGGAGCAGCAGGAAGAGGGGTTACGGTGACTTCCCCAATCTCTTTTTTTCAACAGGGCAATGCAGCTCTCTCACAGATGAGCCCTCCCCGCCCTTTCCTTTTCTCTCTCTCTTTTTTTTTTTTTTTTTCATTCATTTATTTTTGGTTAGTTTGGGGACAAGCTGGCTTCTTCTGCAGGGACTCAAAACGAAAAGTTCCTCCCTGTTGCGCGGCTCAGAGCCCTTTTTCACGCGGTTTACGCCCTGGCGGGGCGCAGCGCCGGTGCTCGCCCCGCCGCGGCCCTCCCTGTCCTGAGACACTCGGTAGGGGCGGGCGGGTCCCTGTCCGCTCCTCCCGGGGAAGGGGGAGTGGAGGAGCCGGGCCCGGCCACCGCGCTGCCCTCCCACACCTTCCCCAGCGCCAGGCACGTGCCCCACGGCCCCAGCAGGGACAGACTCTCCTGTCGTCCCCGCGTCCCTAAAAGCGGGATACAGCACCAGCCCGGAACACGGCAGCCCAAACAGAGAGGGTACAGGCATTTTCTTACATGCCTTTGATTAAAACTCCCCCACCCCGGGCAGGAGGGGAGCTACTACGCAGCATTAGTTGTCATGGTGACCATAAATCACGTAAATCCAAAAATACCCACCTATAATCTGAGATGAAGCTTTTATTTCCCGAGTGAAATAATATTTTAAAAGCTGTCAGCCAACCGAAAAACAACCTAATTGTAGTCACCCAAGTCATATATTAGCGGTAAAGGTTTCAATTAAAATGTCAAAAATGTTCTTAATTTTTTTTTCTTTTTCTTTCTTTTTTTTTTAAATTTATTCTTTTTTT
>NW_009952533.1:13351797-13352374 GCF_000747805.2 Chaetura pelagica | reverse complement strand
GCCGGCCCGGGAGCGGGAGGCTGAGCCGCTCTGCTGGGGTGCCGGGCGACGGGGTGGCCAGACCTACTGCGGGTATTTATTTTTCCAATTTATCTCCTTACGGAATCGTTGTTTCTAGGCATAATACTCTCCTAAATGGATAAATTTGTTCTTATGTGAAGTCTCCAGCTAGTCCTGTTGTCTTTTACCTTTGGCTTGTTGTCTTTCGCCTATCTCGGATTACCGGGTATTCTCCTCGATGAAGAGCCATTAATTACCCATTCAGTCAATATTAGGAAGACTGCAGAGCTTTTTACGTAGGATTAAGAAGACATCAGATTGTTCCGTTAGTATATTCCTACTCACGAATAAGCTTTCGTTATACATTTAGTTTTCCCTGGAGTGAGGCTAACAACTGCTGCATATATTATTTGCAGACGACGGCGGGGGTGGAATGATATATCCCAAGCGCAATAAGTATCTCCTAATGTTCGTTTGGCGGGGGCTGCGGAAAGGGGCGCGCAGCTTCCCCGGTGTCGCGCAGGGGCAGCGCAGCGGCGGAGGGCGGCAGGCCCGGGCCCAGCAGACCCCGGCCCCG
>NW_009952533.1:13348828-13351694 GCF_000747805.2 Chaetura pelagica | reverse complement strand
GCCCCCTCTCCGCCCTCGCCTCGCCCCCCCGCAGCCGCTCCCTCCCGCAGGGGCGGTGGCTGCGCGCCCACCTCGTCCCGCGGCTCAAAAAAGGCACCGGGGACCTTTGCTTTGCACCCTGTCGTGTCTTCAGCTGATCCGGACAGAACGCTGAATCAGGACTGTTGGTTTTAATTTTTTTGGTGCGTGTTTTCTGTTTGTTTGTTTGTGGGTTGTTAGTTATTTGGGTTTTGGTTTTTTTTTTCTTGGGTTTTTTTGGGTGTGTGTGTGTGTGGGGGGGTGTTTTTGGTTTTTTTTTTTTGTTTTTTTTTTTAGAGATGTTAAGTTACTGACTATTCAGACCAAAGATTATTTTTTAAAGAGTTGAAGCAATCAATTTGTGATGCTAAATGATTATATCAGGCGGAACGTAATGTAAAGGTTTTATCTTGAGACTGCTGTTTCAGCAATACCCATATTATCGATTACAGGAAAGGATTTCTTAAGTAGAATTCACGCAAATTGTAACAAATGGTATGGATTATATATAAGCACACGTACACACACACAAACAGTTTCAGCATCCTCCCGCTCTGCATTAAAAATGTTCGAATAAAACCCACCAAGGACCATTTACACGCGCTGTGGGGCTGTCGAAGCGTGTGCTGAAGTTTTCCTAATTTCGTGGGGTTGGTCACCCAGCAGGGATTTTCCCGTCTCTCTGCGAAAACACGACACCCGCGGGGCCGCTTTTGGCGCTCTAGGCTGCAGTAAGATTTCTATACTTTCCCGTTTTCCTTTCCCTGCCGTGCCCACAGACCCGTTTCTTTTGGAATATCCCTTCCTGCACCTCATTCTCCGCGGGAACGCGGCTCGCCGGGTCATTTTGGAGCGTCTCCTGCCGAATTTCGTTTCCTCCTTTCACGAAAGCATCCATTTGACCAAACATTCGCATTTTTTACTATTATTTCCAGTGGTACTAGTTAGCGATTATTCTCCTTGTACCCACCGGTGGTACTTAACTGGCAAAATGACCTCACCGCCCTCGTAATTTCCGAAACTGAACTCTGACAGAACGTTCCAAATAACCCCCGCTCCACTCCCCTGCTTTCCACCCAGCCCGCCCCAAGGACCAGACATTTTGCGAGGTAAATCACATAAAGCACGACGTCCTGACGGTCAGATGAGACAAAACTCAACGTGCTCCGCGCAATTAAAAGGAAACCAAAGCCAAGACCTCAAGAAAACCCGCCAGAATGACGAGAAAACAACCGTGATTTCTACTATTTACAACGAGTCTCCCGAGCAACTCAGCGTGTTTCAGGACTTGACATTATCCGTCGCAAAGATACACGAGCTGGGACTGCACACAGGGATCATCCCCACATATACAGGGGTATCTCCGCACATCTACAGGGATATCTCTGCATCCGCAGTCGTTTCGTGCTTCCCTTCCCCGTAAAATGGGAAGGCTGTAATGGTCAGGCAACCCTGAGTTGCTTCTTCGGCTCAGACTTATGTATTTTAATTAATGGCATTAAAGGTGTTTAGATAGCAATTTTCCCTGCAGCCCGACGGCTAAAAACCAGACCGGCTGATACGGTAACGAGGCAGGAAATTTTGCGTGTACTACAATAATCCGGGTTCATAATTGATGGTTAAGAAAATAACCATTTGTTTCTCGGTGGAGGAAGTAAAAGTTACCATGTCAGGGAGCATATGTGGATATTACGTTTATAAATACTTAGTCGAATAAAGCTGACTTGGAAGGGCTCATAAATTTATTATATCAGAAAGGTCCCCACTTTCCCATTAGATCGTGCTAAGGGCTCTGATTAAGACCACCTGTTCGTGGGGAGGAAAAGGCAGGGGAGGGTAAAAAGGCCTTTCTTATTTGCAAACCATATATAAAGCAATGTCACCCTTCCTTTCCACATTATTTAACACTTATTACTGGCCGAGGGAAAAAGTGCCAGACCCTGGTAAAGCCTATTTGTGCACAATTTAATATCATGGATGTTTCCGGGATTAAAAATTATCGGTTCATAATACCGTCGCGTTTGGAATTACCCCGGATTTTGCTCGCTAACCTTTCTCTAGTCTTAGCATTTCTTCTTCAAGGGATTTTGATGTCCAGCTAGCAAATCCTGCTTAAAGTCTCTGGGGAAGGGTGGACTCGGGGAGAGGACGTAGCTCCTCCTGAAATCACTGGATGGTATTTGAGAAATAGCGAGCTGTTTGGCCAAACAGGGTTAATACAGTATTCTTACAAGGAAGTGTTTAACCACGAGACCAGGAATACGTGCATTATTAATTCACTCTAGTTTCCTGTATTATTAATTCAAGTTAATATATTTTATTTAAACAAAATTACGTTTATCTTGGATTAAATAGTCTCTCAAAATACAGAGCGCTTGTTTTCTTCTTTGTAATATGTTTGCATTGCTGTTTTTCTTTACCACCCCTCGGTCTTGCCTACCAGACCCCCTGAAACGGGCAGGGGAAGAGAAGGCAGGAGCTCACTCTGCCTATGGACGGGGCGCTGCGGGGGTGCCTGCCTCTGGGGGGCAGGGGAGGACTGGCGGCTTGTTTACGAGAGGGTTGGGAGTCAAAAAATAGAAAATAAAAATAAGTATGAGAGCGTGCTGTTTTTCTTTACCACCCCTCGGTCTTGCCTACCAGACCCCCTGAAACGGGCAGGGGAAGAGAAGGCAGGAGCTCACTCTGCCTATGGACGGGGCGCTGCGGGGGTGCCTGCCTCTGGGGGGCAGGGGAGGACTGGCGGCTTGTTTACGAGAGGGTTGGGAGTCAAAAAATAGAAAATAAAAATAAGTATGAGAGCGATGCTGCGGGTATCCGAAAGGCTCGCTGACAGCGATGCTTTCTT
>NW_009952533.1:13346257-13347817 GCF_000747805.2 Chaetura pelagica | reverse complement strand
AGAGGCTGGGGAAAAAAATCACAGGATTAGTGCCTGATTGAGATGTCTGTTCGTGAGATATTACAAAATTCATTATCACAGCTCTCTACTAGCTCGATATGAAGTAACACAGATGGGATTTTATTAGTCCAGGCTTCAGATGTTTACTTATGATAATTTCGGGGGAAATTTGCATGTCACCATCATTTCGGTAATCTTTCTTCTTCTTCGCCTCTTTTTTAATGTATGAACAGGGCGCATTATTAGCTGGTGCTTAGAAATGCGGCAGCCTGGGGCCGAGGCACGTTTGGGATGAGCAGGGCCAACGCAGCGCCCACCGTGTGGGTCCGCCGGCCCCGGCACTGCCGCCCGCCCTCCCCCGGGCAGGCTGGGTCAGACCGGGGAAAAGGGAAGGAAAAGGAAGGAAACGGAGGAGAAAAAAAATAATTAAAAAAGAAAGAAAGGAAAAGAAAAGAAAAAAAAAAGAGGAATAAAAAGAGAGAGAAAAAGGGGGGAAATAGGAACTTGTGATTATCAGGACTCCTCCGTGTCTCGATGTGACACGGTGACTTCTACTCAAAGCCGAAGGAAGGACGTCTGGGAGAAACTCTGCTCCTAACAGCAGCCGGGCCTAGCGCAAGAGCTGTGCCTAAATTAATCGGGTAGGGGATTAAGAGAACCTTAATTTTTCTCCGATGGTCCTTAAATAGGAACAAGTCTCCATCACGATTAGTCCTGCATGACAAATTCAGCTGCCTCCCCGGCCGCCTGCCTCGGTGGCCGATATATCTCACAAACGGGGACACCCAGATCCCCAACGCGCTCCCACTGCCACCGAGGGGAAATTCTCCCTCCTCTGAATCACTGATCTCCTCGGGGGGGAAAAAAAAGAAAAAAAAAAAAAAGAAAAAAAAAAAAAGGAAAGAAAGAAAAAAAATGCCTTTCCTGGAAGGGTTATTATTCCTTCTTCTCTCACAGTTGCTCGTGCTGCTCTTTCCCCTTCGCCTCTCCGTATGCTCTTTTAATTTTTCTTGCAAACCGCATCTCAGAGCAGGGGTAAGGAGAGCAAGAAGCGTTTCCCTATTGTCTCCGGCCCGGCGACTCAAATGAAAGCAACTCCACTAGCTTTTTTCTTTTTCACTTCCAAGAACTTCTCCGCTCGCAATTAAATACCTCAGTACCTCCGTGCACTCTCTGCCCCAGCAATCACACCAGCCCTGCGAGCTTTCCCTTTCTCCGAGGGCTCTCTCCGCTCAGCAGCAACCTGCTCGGAGCACTCCGGCTTTAACAACTGCAGGGCGCTGATAAAAAACGGGTGTCACACGGAATTTTTTTTTGTTTGTTTTTACTTATTGGTACCTATCGTTATTCTTTGGGGGAGAGAAAAAACCCCACAACAACCAACCACCAAATAAAACCCAACAGAATCACAACTCCCCCCAAAACTCGGTCCCCTGGCAAATGTCTGGTAAAGCCCGAAATACTGGCGTCCGTGACTTCGGCGGGAGGTTTTTTGCCAGAGGCCCGCGGCCGCTGTCGGTGGCTCTCAAACGAAAAGCGGAGCTCCGTGCAGGGCCTACC
>NW_009952533.1:13345348-13345642 GCF_000747805.2 Chaetura pelagica | reverse complement strand
AGGTAGCCAGAGAAGAACCGAGGTGAGCGAGGGAGGCCGCGGCCTCTCCGCGCCCGCGCCGGGCGCGCCCCCCTCCGCTCCGCTTCCCCCCTCCCGGGGGGGACAAGTAACTGTGGGCAAAGTTTCTGGGACCGGGCCGGCGGCTTTGTACCAGGTGTGAAGAGGGATTGCCAACCCGTTATGAGAGGTCTCACTTTCCTTTTTTTACCACACTTTTCTGTAATTTTTAGACATTTATACACACACACACACACACACACACATATACATATATATATATATATATTCCGTGAG
>NW_009952533.1:13342711-13345332 GCF_000747805.2 Chaetura pelagica | reverse complement strand
CTCGTGCAGGGCCAGGGGAGCCGAACCCCTGCCTCTGCTGTTACTCGCTCTGCCTCGTTTACGGACGATAACGAGAAAACAGCACGGCAAACTCTCTCCCTCTTTCTCCCAAACGACACCGAGCTGGCGCCAGGGGGTATTCTATTTTCGATTCTTTGGTGTTTTCCGTATTTAAGAAAATAACGAAACCGGATATATCTATTCAAACTAAATGAAAACTATCGCTTTTTCTCGCAGTGTTTCTGCGGCTTTTTAAAAAGAGGGACCACGCGAAAATAAAACAGGCACTTTCTTAACTCGGAGGCTGCACCTGATCTATTTGTGGGTATTTTAAAATTATTTCAGCCTGGAGTGAATTTTAGTTATTTTTAGGCGTGGCCAGGGGGGGTAGGCAATTTTTGCCGGAGGGGGAAAGCGAACCCTTGGAAGCGGCCAAGTTTTCAGCGGGTCGTTTTGCTGGCAGGTGGGGGGGCAGCCCAGCCGTGCTCAGCGGTACCGCTTCCAGGCGTGCACGGAAAAGCCCTTTGAAAGAGACGCCTCAGTGGTTGCCACAGCAAGCGGAGGGGGTTGCAAGAAATGAAATCGTCTGGAAGTTTTTCTAGGGAGAAAAAAAAATCTGTGTCCTTGGCTAACGGCATTTCTGTCCTTGGGAGCGTCTGCCAGGTGAAATCCTGCTTCCCCGCGCACCCGAAGGAGGAGCGGGAGCGAGCGGGACTTCCAGCTCCCACCCCGCACTTGTGTTTCCCCGGTGAAAGCAAACTGCTCGCGCCGTTGCGGATCTTTCCCGCAACCCCCAGGCTCTCTCTGTTTTGGACAGGGAAGACTGCGGCGCCCGCCTTGGCAGCGCGGCCGCGGAGCGGGGCCGCCCGCTGCTCCGCGCCTTTCTCCGCGCCTTTCTTTCTCCGCGCAGGGCGGCAGCGGGCTCTGGCCCCCTCGGAGCCGGAGCGGCTGAAGTGAGCAGCTGGTGGGAAATGCAAATGGCTCCTGGAGAAACATAAGATACAGGGTGATTTTCATTCCCTCCTCGAGTGTGTGGAAGGAGCTGGACATACGTTTCACGCTCCTAATCCTTCTTTTACATTTTTAGTCATACTCCTATTAAACAACTAATTAATGCCCAGAATCACTAGGGAATACATTAGACATGCTGCCGTGTAAGAGGGGTTCCAGGGAGTCTGGAAACTATGGAGCCGACTTAATACGAGGATTTCATTTTTTTTTTTTTTTTTTTTTTTCCCCCCTTCTGTCAAAGCAATAAATGTAATAATAGATTTCAGGGAGAGCAAAGGCCGCCGCGGCTGTATTTATAGTCTAGCTCCCCCCTCCCGCTAGCGTAGTGACAACAGCTTTAAAAACCCTGACGAGCCTAAGGAGCCTTTCCTCGGCCGGCTGAAGCGGGGAGAGGCGACGGGCTCGAAGCCGGCGCCCGCGGCCCGGCCAGTGCGTGCATAGCGGGGCTGGAAGCGCCGTGTGCCGGGCCCCGGGCAGCACGCCCGTTTTTGAACGGCTGGAAAAGAGAGATGGGGTTATTTCTCGCCCCGACAGGAGGAGAAACTGTTATAATAAATGCCTATCGCGACTATCCGTTTGCAGGCACCTGGCGCAGCCTGGTGCTCCTCGACGGCGGCGGGAGCCGCGGGGCTTCCTCCGGTCTCTGCGCGGGAGACCCGAAGGGGAACCCGGCTGCTTCCACGCTGCCGGCCGGGCAGGGTTTTTGCCCAGGGAGAGGGGAAGGAAAAAAAAAAATAGCCAACAACAACGAAAAGGCAAAAAGTATCTAGCTGTATCTGAGGCATCCCTGTGTCTTGCACCGGCCGCAGTGCTGCGGACTCCTGAGGAAAAGAGAGTAATCTTCGAAAATGTGCGATGGGGCAATTCACGGCCATTTACTTTCTTCATTCCCGGATTATGATCCAGTGTTCGCAGGCAATCCCTCCCGTCTCCCCCCCAGCCTCTCCTCCCACCTCTCTGAGCTTATCTGACAGCGAACGAGTATGTAAATACCTATAGCTGGCTATGTTTAACACACTCAAATATTATTGATTTGTTGGGCTGCTCGAATATTTTCTTCTTGACAAGACCTGTTTTCAAAATTGTCCGTTCAGGGCGTTCGTCCTGATGCTACAATAAATAAATTGTTAAAAAAATAAGTATTTCAAATGGACCCGTTGATTTGCATATAAATTAAAATTACTCTGCCTCGCATATTCCAATGCTTTATAATAATTTCGAAATTAGCGCTTAACCACTTGAGCTAAAAGAACATATGAATGTCTGTATTGACTCACTAATGAATTACCTAATTAAAACGTCCGGAGGAAGTCGGTCTTTAGGAAGATTGTTAAATCGGGGTAAAGCACATCAGCAATAAGGAAGTCGGTGCAAACCGGAGCGGAGCAAGCTCTATTAACACAGAATAATCTAAACTTCGCGCAGTGATTCCTGTATTCATTTTCCTTTGCTTTAATCCTTTCCCCCCTTCTATTATTATTATTTTCTTTTTTTAAATTTTAAATTTTTTTTTTGAAAGGAAGAAAAAAGAAGAGGAAGCGCAAATATCTCCCCCCCGCTTTGCTCCGCGCCGGCAGGCGCCGCTCTCCCGGCGGGCGGGAGAGGCGGCC
>NW_009952533.1:13159533-13342565 GCF_000747805.2 Chaetura pelagica | reverse complement strand
GGGGGCGAAGAAAAAAAAAAAAAAAGAAGGGAAAAAAAGAATAAAAAAAGGCCGGCGGTGCGAAAATCTGTAGCCTCGGGGGCTAGCCAGCAACCCCTTTCATTTCAAGCACTTATTGATTTGCTGTTGTCATCTTTGGAGAAGCAGAAGGACACTTGAAAGAATTTCTGATGAGGCTCTGATCTGAGAAACGAGGTGACCTGACCGGGCTCTCACCAAATTCTTAATTACCACATCAACTACCTTAAAAATAAAAAAAGGAGGGAGGGGGTAGGGAGAGAAACCACGAGGGGGGAATCTTTGACAGCAACGGAGTTCGCTTGTCTGAACTTTTTTAACCACTCAGAAACTCTTCTTGTGTCCTGCACTTCCCGCTGTAGTCGCAGCCCGGCAGTCAGAGCCCCCCGCCTTCCTCCGCCCCGCCCGCTCCAGCCTCTGCTCCCCGCAGCCCCAGGCTCTCGGTCCCACCGCACAGCGAGCCCGCAGGCGCGGAGCAGGCGCGGAGCGGTGCGGAGGGCCGGTGCCGTGCAACCGCGCTCCCGCCCGGTGGCCAAGGCTGAGTGCACGCCCCGAACCCCCCATTTCGTTCATCCGGTCCGAGGGCAGGTCTGGGGAGCAGCCCTCGGGGTTAGGGGAGGCGAGTTTGGGAAGGGAGTTGCACAATAAAACGTTTCCAATGCAGCAGATTGCAGAGGAGAGGGGGAGAGAGGTCAGGACGAGGAGGGTGTGTGTATGTGTCCGTGTGTGTTCACGTGTTACACTCCACCAGACACGCGAGCCTGTCACTTGTCTGCAGCCAGCTGTTTGAGTGTCATCAAAACTAGATGGATGCACTTGAGCAGCGAAGCCAAAAGGAAAATTCACATAAGGAAATCAACACGAAAAACCTATTGTTGAAGGCACTGGAAGGCAAACGGTATTCAGTGTTGCTTATACACAGGCGTTCAACGCTGATAGATGACAGCAGTGCTTTTGGCTGAAGGGAAATAAACTGCCTTTGTCCCACACGGTGTGCACACACATGCACATTCCTTCTTCCTGCCCTGGCTGCTGTAACTGCAGGACAAAGCAAACCATCCTTTGTGGGCATCCTCTTACCTCAGCCCTTTGTCTCTCCTTTTTCTTTCTATTTTTTACACACACACACTTGCCCACCCCCTTCTCCCCCACTCCCACCCGCCTTATGTGCAGTTGATCTTTATTTTGGTGTCAGAAAGCTGAGAGACAGGATTAGCACCTATTTTGACATCTCTGATTCTGTCCAACTCGAAGCAGTGGCTGGACTCAAGCTGTGAATGCTCAGCAGGCTTTTGTTTAGTATTTTGTACGCTTGTTATCCTTGAAGGGGCACTGTTCTTTCCAGGCAATACCAGTTTCACCAGTTCATGTCTCCCCCTCCAGCAGGGCTGACAACATCCCTGTTGTTTGTTTTTTGCCACTCCTCTCCCACTTCCAGTGCACTGGGAGCTCAGCTATGGCAACCAGGACTGTCGGTTATTTATACCTGAGTCTTACACTGTCCATTGAGCCTCAGCTCCTCAAACTCTGATTTGGAGGGTGGCAACAGTTATCAATAAGGATTAGACGGCCTAGCACTCATTTTCAAGCCTCATTGTATGGCTTCAGTAATTTGTGACAGGACTTTTCAGCCCATAGCTTGCTCATACACCGTGTCCAGCACAGTACACTTAACATGTCTATCTTTTCCCTATGTGCCTGATGGTTTGCAATGCTGACACTGAACTTCCTTCCCTGCAGTGCCATGTTGTAGTAAAGGGAACGAATGAAAACACCTCTTGTTATCTTACAGGATCTGGATTCAAATTTGGGGGATTTGAGAGCTTAACAGAGAAATCCTAGAAGGGGTGCCACTTGGATTACTTTGACATGGCTTTCTACATTGCTTTGAAGACCTTTTCCAAAGCTTATGGAAACCCAGGATCTCTAGGTAGTTGTTTAATTCATTTTCATCTGAACTTGGTAAAATTAGACCTTCTGGTAAGTGCTGCAGGTGTAGGCTGAAGGAGTTGTCACATTTTTCAAAAAACAGGTACAGCACAACAGTGCTGCCAGTGTTAGAGCGTCACAGCCTCCTCAGCTGCTCTCATTTGGAATGCAGGCAGGTGTCACACCTCCTGTCCATCGCAGCGCGGGGGACCCATCCTTCACACTGCCAGTACTGGCAGTGTTTGTGCTCACCCTCTTCGGGGAGCCTCTGTCATGCTCGTCAAGTGACTGCTTCTCCTGTGTCTCACTTGCCTCTGTTGCTGCCAGTCCATCCCTCAAGATACAAAACGCTCCACTTGAAGTGCACATGCATGGTCTCCAGCTGTGGCCTTTGAATGTTTCTGAAGGAGATGAGGGAGAAATTATGCCAGAATGACTCTGAATTATCTGTATATTGTGGTTTTGTCACAGAAGAGAGTACCTCTTCTTACTTCTGTTGTTGGGCATGATGTAATTGTGAAGAAGCTTACTGAAAAAGATGAGGTACATGTGCATTGCTTAGGTTTTGCGATTCTCTCACACATGGTTTCATGGTCATGCAGTGTGATGATCTGTTCCTGGGTTTTGGTATCTTTCTGAACTACGCATTGCTGAGAAAGTGGACACACACGGTAAGTATCTACCTGTGTCTGATTTAACACAATTCCTTACAGCAAATAATTTGCTTCCTGCTTTCTCTGGGCTGTCCCTGCCCTGGTGTGGGTCACCCAGTGGGTCGCCTGGCTGCAGTCCCCCACGGAGCTTGCCCCTGTTCACCATGGAGGCTCCACAGCTCATCTCCCACCCTGTGGCTGACGGGTTATTTTGGTAAGAAGGTTTGGGAAGGGGTGCTGTGTGTTGTTTGACTTTTTTGGGGTGAGATTTTGTGCTGCAACATTCAGTTTTTGGCATTTGGTGAGGCTGTCCCATTGCCTGTTGTTTGGAGGCAGCTGGAGCCAGCCGTGACTGGCCCTGCCTACCTCAGGTGCTGCCACCCCACAGCCCAACTGCTGCTGTTGTAGTTCCTTATCAGTGGCCTTCACACCCATGGCTGGGACATGTACACTGTCTGTCCAGGAATGTGGAATATCATGAACCCTTATCCCCACTGGCAGCAGGGTGGGGAAAAGTAGGGGAAAATCTTACCCAGCCTAACAAGGCTCCACTCCTGGGATGCAGGGACACCTGGCACTGCCTTCGTCCATGGCAGGAGGAGACAGGACGTGGCTAGTGTCAAGACAAGTTTCAGTGCCCAAGGAGCTGGCTGAAAGCAAGGGAAATGATGTTTAAAAGCAGCCTGGCTGCTTAATTGGGATGGCTGAGTAATCCCCGTTGCTGTGAGGGGAGGCTCTAGGCCTGACACCCGCACCCTGCTGAGGAGACCTTGCTGCCACTGCACCAGCCCCTTGACCGTGCTCCCTCCACCTCCGAGCAGCTGCTGGGTGGTTGGGATGGCTGGTCAGGCCATGTCCCAGCCTTTAGAAAGCCTCGGTGCTTTGGGAAAGTTAATGTATTAAGTGGCATTTGGAGAGATCACTTGAGGAAGGGCAAAGGCAGTGGCACCCAGTGGGTCATTTTTCCGTCTGGGAGTGTGGCCAAGCTCTCTTACTCACTGTAATACACTGTATCAAAGAGCTGGCTCCTTATTAGACAATGCTTTAAAAAAGTGTTTCAGTTGGAAACATAATAGCAAATTTTCTTCATCAGTTGAGAACTGCTTCTCTACTGCATTGTCCCCCCTTCACTACTTTTATATGAAGCCCCTCTGACATCCCCCATCAGAGAAAATGTTGAATTCTTTTAGAAAAATATTTGTTCTGGTGGGATTTATGATGTGATCTGCTATTCAAATTTATAGTTAGCTTAATGTGGTAGGTTAGAAAAAATGTCTCTTGATGACATAGTGGCAATCACATAAAGCCATATTTTCAGGCATGTTTGGACAGCTTATCAAAAAATGTTTGGATAATAAAATGCAGAACAGAGATGGAAAGATGACCAGGTTAAAAAAAAGCACAAACCCAAGCCCTAAACTACAAGTTTATAGGTATGTCTTATGAGTGTCTTAATTTCCTGCAGGCTGAAGAGACTTTAACTTTGAAGTTGAACTTCAAGAGGAAAGGTAAAATATACTTAGTGCTTCTTTTTGGGAATCATGAGGAAAAAAAGAATGATCAGTGTGCTCAAACCACTCCAGTGGACAAAAAAGGAGGAGAGGACATAAGCAGGTCTCTCTTCCATGTTTCTCTCCTTTTGGGAACCTTGCTTTCCAGGAGAGCAGTGTGCTCACTGGTTCTGCTGGAGTTGTACCACCCTCCTGAGCACAGGCATGGCTTGGTGCAGCACGCAGGAGGCTCCTTTCCAACTGCTTTCTCTGATGGTTTTGATACAGTCCTGTGAGAACAGCAGACCACATAAAACAGTTCTCTATACGGCTGGGCCATCCCTGTTCCGTTGACCCTAACTAGCTATGCTTCATGGACTATCATGGAATGTGCTTTTATGGAGTAGCTCATAGTAACTACAGCTATCAATCTCACAGCTGAACTCATTCCACACCAGTGTATCTCACTTTTTCTGTCTGCTTTTTACTGGCCTTCTTTTGCAGACTTTTATCATCCTGGGCAGGATTTACTCATGCCAGCCTTTGTGGGAATAACAGCCATGATGCCTTCCTCTGTTTAGCATCACACTATTTAAATGAGTATATTCCTTATGTACCCTTTAGGGAGAAAAGAAAGAGGCCTTTTAAATTTGGCAGACAGAAGTTTCTGGAGGCAGAAGGAGATCTTTCTGCAGCTGATTTCTCTGTCTCTGCCTGCTACTGAGCAGCTATAGCTGATTTTGGTTATTGTTTTTTCACCTGGTTTCTGAGACCAAACATTTTCACACAGACTATTTATCTTTAACTTATTTTCCTTTTTGTCTCGGAGCACTGGGAACACAAGGGGCCACAGACACTTTGTGGCAGACACCTTGCCATGAAATGAAAGCCTGAGTTAAAGCAGGGAGTCTCAGAAAACACTGCATAATAAGAAAAGCCAGGAAGTTATTTCTGTCTTTTCAGATTTTAAAAGCTACTGAACATACCTGTGATTATAAGTGAGCTGTAGGTCAACAAAATTGGCTGTTAGTGCTTTCATTATAATCTCAATTGTTGCGAGTTTACATAGCACAAACATTTGCCTTGTGGTGAAAGTACAGCATGTAAGCCTTTTGATCTGCAAGCAGTGACAAAAACCCCCCACAACTTTTTTGCTTTGTTTTCGGAATGATCTGATGTTTGAGCTATAAAACATGGCATGAATATAGATGACATTGGCCACTCCCACTTTACTTGGTTTGCAAGAAAAATCCTTTTAAAAGGCACGATAAGATCTTTTCTGAGTGTGCTCAGTAGCAGACTGCACTGTCTCTGCAATGAGACGAGAAGCCTGAAATATGGGCTTTGCTTCATGTACAGCCTTGAGATGAGTAACAAGCAGAAACACTCCCTCTGCTGCTCTGAGACATGTGGAGGGGGGGGGGGGGGCAGAGAGAGGCTCAAAATATTGTGAGCATGAATATTTGCAGATTCTTCAGTTCACACAGGGCAAGGGAGCCAGGAAAAGTCTTGACTTGCTTTTCTTTTTTTTTTTTTTTTTTCTCAGTTAAAAAGGCTCCTCTTCTCCCACAGAAAAGAAAGACAGCTCACTTGTGGCTTCTCTAGGCCTTCCCAAAAAAAGTCAGCAATGAAATGCTGAACAGCTGGGCTCTTTCTTGGCACTTCACAGGCAGGGGGGTGAGAGAAAAAGATTTCCAGACACTAAAGCAGGAGCCACAGCTGCTGCTATGGCAGCTTTCCTGGAAACAAGCAGGTAGAGAGTTCTGTAGTGCATGGACAGTCTGAAGTAGCAGTAATGGGCACAGAAATGGGTATGATGTGCAATAGCATCGCTGTCTGTCGATCTCCAGCTCTTCCTGGTACCTCAAAAGGCCAGGCAACATTAGCTCACATGCAGCGGAGGATGTAGCTGCCCAGTCTGTATCAAATAACAGGCCATTTCTTCAGAAAACCTGTCTGTGGTTTTTCCTAATCTGCTGGAGCACAATGAAAGAGAATGCATTCCACTTTTGGGCTGTTTGTCACGCCTGCTGAGCTATGGTACACACAGTAAGTAATCCTGTACTTGCAGATGATACAACAATAAAAAAGGAAGGCATCTTTGGGTCATTTAAGCATTCCTTAAGTTTGGTTTTTTTTGTGCTTGACTTGGAAGGATGAGCTACAAAGTTGATTATGATCTTCCTATTCCAGCGCCTTGCCAAAGGACTCACTGTTTGAGACTCTTTCCTTGTTTCTCTGATCCCTTTCTAGCTAGCTCACACCAGCTCTCTAGTCTGTTGATCTCACACATTTACTCCAACTTTCCATTCTGAGAATGTTTACATGCAGTTTATGTGAGGATTAGAGTTTAGTCTTACTCATTTTCCTAGGGATACAGAAAACTCACTGAGGTGCAGAACTTTACCTTCCTTCAAATGCTGAAAAAACTGGTACACTGAAACTCCTCCAGCTTGGACACTTTTTGAACAAGTAATTCTTTAAGAGAGGAAAGCCATTTCTCCTTTTTCCTGATAAGCTACTGGCTCATCAAAGGTTGAATTTTTTTTTTTTTTTTTTTCCTAAAATGCTTCTTCAATGCAGAAAAGTGCTGCCTTTCCAGTTAAAATTTAGCATTTTTACACGCAACCAGTTTTAGGACGGGCAGTGTGAGGAAATTGTGAGTATGAGAAGAAAACATACCCAGGAGTAATCAACAGCTCCATTTCTGTAACTCTGAACACCTGCTAACCTCAGTCAGGTGTTGGCACTTTAAATACCAGCTCTGAGCAGACTATTTTTGTTGGGCTTGAGGGTTTGTTCATCTGACAAAGTTGAGGGCTTAAGACAGGCATTGATCTGTCCCAAAAATATGTTGAGAGGAAGACTTTGTTTTGAGTAATTTGGTTTTTAAATCTTTTTCCCATCTCTAAGCGTAGTGCAACTGTGTGCGTATGCATATATTTTTCCTAGAAAAAACTGATACTCCTGGCTCTTTTGAAGAATCTGATGTTTCCCCAAACTTTTTTGTCTTCTTCTGAGGTAATGTTAAAAGTTACTAATACTTCTTAATGATTTCTAATAATAAGCAGAAAAATTCCTAATTATAAGCACACTTGAGCTCAAGTTTGTATTTAGAAAAGGAAGTAAAGGCTAAATAACTCAGTTCAAGAAGGTATGCTGTGGCTACCCTGAATCCAAAGAGATGATGTGTTACCCTATTTCTCTGTGGGGTGTTTTCATTATGCGAGTGATCAAGTTAGAGTATGTCTTCTGGTAGCTGTGTTGTACAAATTGGAGGAGACCAAGCTGCTCTTGCTGGTGGGACACCAACCGTGTCTTCTGACTGGCTGACGTAACAAAATGGGAGTTGGGAAGAACCCCTGTGCTGAACGAGTGGACTAGGCTGACTTACACTCATGAGGATTTTCCTTGTGAGTGGTGAGGTAGGTAAAGCTTGTGGACTGTTCTTAGCTAACAGTGTTTCTACTGTGCATAAAACTTCTGCTTTTCTATCGTCTTGCAGCCTCTCTTAGTCCTAAGTTGGGCAATTTCTGTGTATATCTGTGACACTGAGTTGCCAGCTTTGTGCTATTACTTCATTAGCTTTCTTGTTGGCATGACCTTTCTAAGGGAAGGTGGCACCAGGGGCTTTCATGGTGTCCTTTTGATTTTATTAATTTCCCCCCTCCTCTTTGGTACAATAGACCTCTGTTTTTTCTGGTTTCTTTGTTTGTTTTTAGTGCAAGAAAGGAAGGCAAACTAGGTCTACTTTCCACCCCCATCTTTTTGAATTTATTAGGGTCTCTCATACTGTACTCAGTGCATCCAAATTGCCATGTTTCTGAGTTAATAGTGATAATATCTTTAATATGTGTAACTGAATACACGAGAACTGTGCTGTATTCTTTGAACAAAGTACTGAAAAATAATTTGCTTTATACTTTCCTATTGTATTCCTGTTTTAACTGTGGCAAATTCTTTACAGTTCTCTTACTAAAGAAAAGATGGTCCCAATTTTAGCAGTAACATAAGAGATGAAGGCTTGGGGCAAAGTAAATCTGAATTTCAATGTATTATGGAATTCCAAGCTTATATTAGCAGGCTATCATTGAGAAGATCTTTGGCAAATCTCAGAGTTCTGAATCATTGAGCTGATATATTTATTAGTGGCATTATACAATAGTTTCTGTTCCAAGTATTTTACAATTTTTAATTTTTTTTTTTTTTTTTAGATTAAAACATATCGTGTGCTCTTGCTGAATAAAATAAACTGATTGTGCTAATTCAACATACACTGTCTGAAAATAACTTTGTTGTGTCAGCTAGAATATCAATTGAACATCTGGAGGCTGCTGTGTCTTTGATGGGGATTTGTTAAATGTACCTCTAATGCAGATATTAAAATGTACCCTTCAGTTCTGTAAACAGCCTGACCTAAGAGAAAGGAGGAAAATGTAATAATAAGAATACATTTAGAAGTGTCGAAATTAGTGCTTAGGTGCTCAACTTCTGGTAGTGTTATTGCTGATATAATCTGTAGATATCCTAAGTGTATAGTGCTCTTATTAGTGTCAATAAAATAAAGATACTATGGAGTAGCACAATTATAAAATTTACTCTTCTTAATAATCTGATTAGGATGACAATGCTACTTTGTTGTTCTAGCTGACCCTTACATGTGAAAGCACTGAAGTAAGAGGCCAGTGTTTTCTTTTTATCTACAAAATAGGAATACTTTTTTTCTTGATAGACTGCAGCTGGAGAAGAAAGCAAGTGATTTGGAGGCAAAATACAAGACTATAATTATAACACTGATTTCTCCCTCCCCATGCCCACTTACCTTTTGTCCTAGTCTGTAGAACTGATATTAGGAAAATTGAATGGGGATTATCAGAATTTCTATTACCACTTAAACCTAACAGCATAATGTGGCTTCTCCATAGTTGTTTGAAATCTCAGATGGTTTCTGGTGTGCCAAGACTATTGTAAGATTGAGATGTTTTGGTTCATGTGCAAATAGAAGCTGTTACCTGTTCAGCAGAACCAGGATAACTTCAGCTCTCTGGCTGAAGGCTGCCATGTATTTTTAACATGTTTTTGTCTGCCTGAAAAAAATCACAGCTGGTTAGTTAAATGACATGGAAGGACTTTTCCCGTTCATGATGCAGGTGGTGCTAACAAGTGACTTAGCATTTGGGGAGAGTAAGACTGATGAGATGCAGAGGAGCAAAGCGTTAATTGAAGGCCCCAAAATGCCAGGTTTGGAGGTTTCTGTAAGTTGTGATTCAAAATCTGAGAGGAAAGGACTCCTGTTTCTTTTACTGCAGTGGAATTCTCTTTTAGGTATCAAATAATGAGTACAGCAGTGAAGTGGCCCTTGCTCAGTTCCCATAGAGTTTAAATATTTGATTTGACCCAGTTTTAGAGGTAGTTTTCTTTGGAGGTTATTCTCTGCTCCTCCCACTGTACTGACCAAAGAAGATGCTTGAAATTGCTAGTTGCTTTTGCAAGTCCTCAGTTTTTGTTTTTTTTTGGTTTTTGTTTTGCAAGTACTACCTAATGTTGCATTCCTGCTGTTTCCTGTCATTTTGCAAGTGTGTTTTTAAATTGAGCATCTGTTAGAAAGAAGTGGTAGTTAATGGCTTAATTTCTTGGCCAAGATACAGGTTTGTTTCCTTTTGTTACTAGTTTTGTGTAGACTAACTTTGTTTTAAGCTTGTTGTTTTGTTTGTGTGGTGCTTTTTTCTTTTTCTTCTCCCCTAGACATATTTGGCTGAATAGCTCAATGTAACTAATTATTCTATGTGCTTCAGTTTCAAGGTTTTCATGTAGAATCCAAGTTCTAGCATCAGGGTTCAATTAAATGATAGTTTGATTTGACTGAAAAATTAATGGTCCAGAACAGAAACGTCATCTATTTGAAGTTCTTTTCAGAAATTCTGTTTTAAATAAAAATCTGAAGTCAGCCCAGTAACATAAAGCTACATGTTCTTTCATCAGTTATACATACAAAATGATTACATTTAATAGTGATTGTTTGCTTATTGCTCCTTTTGGCTGCCTAGGTATCTTTCTGCATTCATCAAACTAATTTCCTGGCTGTAAGTGGCACAACACTGACTTGCTGTGAAAAGCTTCTTGCTACTGTATGTTGCCCTTTTCAGGAAATAATGATTTGCTGAGTACAAATCATATTCTATAATTATATGTCATCTTCAATGACAGCTTGAACATTCAACTCCTGTTTATGCTTGAATTGGACATTGATTTTTCATTTTAATGATAAACAGATTGGCATGTAATATATTTGATACATCTGCTTAAAATGTGTTAAAATCACTGAAAGAAAAATGAGAGTTTGTGGTGTAGGTTAGTGGAGGCATTTGGGCCAAACATAAAATGGGGATGCATGCTACTCTAGGTAATTCACAATAAAAGAAAGTGCAGGTTTTTTTTTAATCTGGTATCCATGCAAGCATATTTATAATTTGCTTTCTGTCTTTTGGCCAGGAGAGATTTTTGCAGCCAAGAATACTGAGAGTATTAAAAAAAACCCCAAAAATGTACTGTGGCTTTACTTGAAAAATATTTTTTGGTTTTGAAATCGTATTTGTTCTCACAGTCAGAATCTATTGCAAGCTAAAATAGAAATTAGCCAAAGTGTGCAGCTGAACCTCTTGTTATCTGTGTATTCCCTCCTAAGTGGTTGTAGTTTTGGTGGTGTTCTATAGAGTTGTACATATGCACCTTAATATGTCAGGGGAATAAGTATTATATTAACTGTATTAAAAATCTCTTATTCTAAAATGTTGCTTTTGGATAATGATGAAAGCTTCCAGGAATACTCCAGTTTTGCTGATGGTAATGATGTTTTCTTAACACTTTAAGATTTCTTTAGAGGGTAAAGAGATATCTTTAAACAAATTTGTGTTATTAGAGTTTTCTTGTCCACTTGCATGGGAAACTGAGCACTTGGCTTGCTACCTAAATCTTACTTAAAATCCAGTTATGGACTTTTAATTTGAATAGGCACTGTGACGCAGATACTTTTTCCAAGTGCAGTATTCTTATCAGGTAGCAGGTACAAAATAAAAAATGTAGAAATATTTATACATACAATGCATGTATGGTCAAAGACAAATGACTTGTGAATGGTTTTAATGCTTTGGATAGAACAGTTTTAACCAGAAAATAACTGGCATTTTTTGATTAAAAAAACCCAACCTAACCACAAGGAAAATCCACCTAAACCATAATGGTGGATTCAGTTCTGAATGTAGCAGCATCTCGAGTAGAAAAATACTGAAAGAACATGTAATAAATACCTTATTTCTGCTTTGTAGTTTCCAAAATCCAAAATTTAACACTTTAGATAATGAGATTTGTACTGCTATACTTCATGTTACATCTTGAGATACTTCTTGTTCAGTGAGATCCTCCGTGGAGTGCGGGTGGTGGCGGTGGGGGGATGTGTTCAGGTTTGGTCTTCAGCACAAAGATGGTGCAACCTCTGAGAGGTCCAAGGACACCAGGTTTCTCTAGTTACTTTGTTGCTGATGTTTCTCTTCAGACTCCATCCTCTTTTATTTGTGTCTTACTGATACTTTTCTCTTTCAGTACTTTCTCCATGTTCTTTGATCTCATTATCTTGACTTTTCAGGATACTATTTTTATAAGTACAGTTGTACTTGATCACACAAAGTCCATTTGGCTTGTACACATTTGATCACACCATATATCCATTGTCTGGTTCTGTGGTCTTTGAACATGGTCTGTCATGATTCTACTTGTATTACTGAAGATTCACAGAATTTAAGACTATAGATTCAGTAGGCTCCTGTGTTTTCTTCAGCTGCTATTGTGCAGAGCCTGGGAAGTATAGTATCAATGCTTGTCATGAAAAACACCCACAAACTAAACTGCACATTGATTAGTTGAGGTCAGTTAATAGGAAATGTGTAGAGAATACGTCAAGAAATGTAGAGGCCTACAGATGGTTTATTTTTGTAACGAAAGGCATTTTTCCATTCAAGAGAACCTTGCACCTTAAAGTCATCAGTTGATGAAAATTATAAAGATGATATTAGAGCTGCTGGTCACATTTGATTATTACCTTCCTCTAGCCAAAGTTCAGTACAGCAGCACAGCCAGGACCAAAATGCTTGTTCTGCAGGTGAAACTCCTGTGGTAGTCACATAGAGAAAAGCAGTATCAAAACAATGAGTTCTTCAGATGACTGTGCTGTGAAGTCAATTACTAATGTTAGCTTGTGTTCTTGATTTTCTGGTCAGAAGCTGGCAGGTCCAATTCAGGAAGGCTTTCACCAAGAAGCTCTTGGTTTGTGTGTGTGTGTGTGCCAGTGGGACTTGTCATAGCTGATGCAGGAGAAAGCTTTACAGGCAGCTCTACCCAAAAAGCCACCTCCTTGTCTTCTCTTTCTGGGTTACCTTGTCCCCACATCTTTTAAAATAGTGCTCTAAAATACAGGTTTGTACCGCTTTTAAACCTTAGGGCTAACATTTATTTTTCTCTAACATTCCCAGCAGGCTGCTATTAAGCACTTTATGATGCAGCCCATGTAGGACATGTGTGGAGTCCTGTGGAAGTCCGTGCTCTGAACAAAGGGCTGGGTGGGAGTGAGGAATTAATCCTTAGAAGTCCATATTTCAGACTGTGTCGTTGACTGCACCAACATACGGACACAGCATGTACGTAGATCTAGGAAATAATGTGTGTTTTTAAAGTATATTATCAAGAAGGCCCTAGATGGCCAAACATATTTGTTCCCCAAAAAGATGAGAAATACTTGTTGTGATCTTTGCAAGACTTGTTATATGTCTAGATGTAGATTGTATAAAGATCTATCCATATAGATGGCACTGCTGATATCATGGCTCTTACTATAGGTACATCACTACTGTGTTGGAGCCTGCATCTCAGCTGGGGTTTCTGCTCACTGCTGGATTATTTTTACTCATGATCCCTATATTATACAAGTGACCTATATAGGTCGTGTGTATTCTGTAGTGCTGTATTGTTTTTTTTTTTCTTAGCTCAGAAGACACAGCTTTCAACTGACCTATCATGGATGCAAACTCACTCTTGTGTCCAAAATACAGCAGTGATATGTTGTCTTTCCCATAAAAATGTAGCTTTACTGCCACTCAGGCAGAGGAGTTGGGTTGGAGAGTATAAAAGAGACAAGCTTTCAGGTGCATAAGCCTTTCTTCATGCTTGACCATATACAGTACAAAATCACAACAGATTCTTTAGACACACAGATCTGTTACAGTACACTTGCATAGCAGTGGTATAAGCTTTTTCTTGTAAAATAGGAATTTAAGTATATGAAATAACAGAGGTGGTGTCTGAAATCAATTGTTAGCAACATATGTAATCTCACTAATGAGGGAATTTAGATATATGATAAACCACTGGAGGCCTAGCTGCTGTGCCATTATTTATGTTAACTGATACTGCATAATAGTGTGATGATGAAAGGGACCCAGGAGAGAAAAAACAGAACTTGGACAACTATCTACTGAAATGAATGGAATCTTGACTGCCTACTAGGTTTAAAGTTGTTCTTAAGTGTAAAAGAGGCATTCTGGTCATATTATTGAACATAATTTTTACCCTTCCACCAAAACCTGGATACGCATTTTCTTTTGTCTTGGTTTTAGGCAGTACAGCAGCTGTTTTCGCTTGCACTTTCATCTCATCCTACATGGCAAAAATTTAGACAGCATTCCAACTTCTGGAAAAGGTTAGGAGTTCCTTGATGGATAGGTGCCTGGCTACTGATATGTAGTTCAGCAAGGTAGAGATCTAAGTGCCAAATGTGAATAGTAAAGAGTCTGTACATTTAAATAAAAATACCATTTCCAGCTACAAATAAAAGGGTAAGGCAGGAGAAATCTGGGAGTGTTCCAACTACATCCTGGGGCAGGATCTCCTGACAGAGATAGAAGGTTGAAGACTCATGTCAGATGCGTTTGTTGGTGGGGGGAGGCTTGAAGTGGGTATGCGTTTGTTGGGGTTGCAGACTGTCTAGGGCACAGCCCCAGAAACAATGGGAAAAGGAAATTTTGTTTGACGTGTTTGGCACACAACAATGATCAGGAACCTTCTTGGCAGGCCTCTGCTTCTCTTCTCTTTTACAGAACCCACAGACATTAGAAACAGGCTATTGCTGGGAAAGGAAAGGTGGCTATTTGTAAATGGCACTTGAAACTGGCAGAAGTTAAACAGCACCAAATCGTTGAGCTGAGCCCTCCCTCCTCCTGGTCTCCCGCTGATTTTAATATGATTTGTTTTTTACTTGAGTTGTTCCTGTAGTCAGATTACATTTGGGTATTTATAATTACCCCTATTATTTCTTTTATTAGTGTTTTTTCTTTTGGTTACTCTTGCATGCATTTGGCTTAGTTAGGTTGTAAGCTCTGAAGAGGAGGGGAAGGATCAGCTCTCTTCACTATGCCATTGATCCATGGAAGGTAGCTTGTCACTGTGCTTAAAAAATGCAAGAAGAGAGCAAGAATGAGGATGTCTGGTTCCAGACACCTGTGTGCTCCTCAGCTACAAATGGCTCTTTTTCCCCTGGACTTTCAGAGCCAGTGGCATCCCAAATCCTAACCTAGCTTGCTCTCATAGAGTGCCAGGCTGTGGAACAAGCAAACACTTCCTTTTTTATTTGTTTTAATGGCTGAGCACAGTAAAAGCAGAGCTGTGCCTGCAGTTGTAATGCTGTATTGGAGTGCCACTGGACCTTGGTACACCTGCAATATAAATCCAAATGTTGCTGCTTGTATGCTTTACTGCTTAAAGATGCTTGCCTTTATGTCTGTTTGGTCCTGCTGCCTAACTCAGCAGCTGTGAGCTGCAAGCAGTAGCGCACGTGCACTTGGCTAAAATAACCATCCAGCCTGTCCCTTTGCTCTTGCCAGAGTCTCATGTTGTTGAAGAGAGTTCTTAGGATCAAATCTGGCTTCTCAATTTACCTTATTCTTTTGCCCAAGACCAGCAGGAAGGTCTCATTGAGGTGGCTTGTCCTCTTAGTCTTTTCAGTACCAGGTTTAAAAAATACAGTAATGTTGGGAATTTAGTTTGGTATCTAAGTGGTTCTCATTTTAACCTTACAATAATATAGTGGATTAGGGAAGCCTCTATTGGGCACAGGCTTTAGTTGCTTTTTCTTTTTCTGAAAGTGCTGTTTGGGTTTTTTAACATGTTAAAATACTGCTTGAGTTCTTGTATGACCATCATTTTACTGTACTGCTCTGCTTCTGTTGCCCAATGCAGACTTACAGCGCAGGCAGCTAAAAATTGAGCTTGCTTACTTGCTTACTCTTGAAGCTGATGTCATGTGTGAGTAGTATAAATATGAATTTTGTAAATGCAAGTAATATCTTCTAGACTGAGAGCCTGGACCTTGTGCCTGGATGAAAGTACTCTCTCCCATATGTCTGGGCACAACTTGTAGGTATATTCTGGGATGAACATTCTTATGCCAAGATTAAGCCGGAATCAAATTTTTATAGTTAAGTTATAAGCCCCTGAAAAACTGCTTTTATAGTGGAAATGTTGAAAGACACTCAAGTTTAGGACCTGGCACAGTTATAATTTTACAGGCATTAGGCTTCTGAAATAACTTCAGTGTCTAAAGATTATGCTGGGATTTGTCCCCTGTTTTCTAGAAAATACTTAACATTGAACTGTATTTTATTCACACAAAAAGACTTGCTTTGTAAGACAAGGAGCTCAGAGACTTACAGTCCAATATTCATCAACACTTTTACCAAGTGCTTTTTATACTCTTATAATAGGGTTGTCATAAACTACTTAATTTAAATAATTTCAAACTGAATTTATGAAAAAATTCTGTGGCATCTTGCTTATACAGATTTGAAAGAAAAGTGTCCCATTGAGCTCAGTAATCTTTTTAAAAAACACTTCTATTAACGGAGAGGTTCGTGACTCACTTTGCTTATTATTCAATCAGTTGCCTTCAATTAAATTTCTATCTATAAATGCTCTATGTGTGAGGAAGGTTCCCTGCAGCTACGTCTTTCTTACTATGAGGAAACAAGGAGGCCTACCTTTCCCCAGACAGGAAAAACACTTGCAATATGTTTGGGTGCAGTGGAAGAAATTCTTCTGACACTCTGGAATGAAGGCAAGGCCCCTAAGGAGGTTGTGTCCAAGCAAAAGGACGTGTGTCCAAGTAAAAGGATGTGTGTCCAATTCCTGTACCAGCCAGCTGTTGAGATGTGCACTCCCTTGACATAAGGAGCAGCAATGCATCACTGTCAGAATGTTATGCTGGCTTTTAGGGGTCAGTTTTATGTTTCTTGGATGACTTGTGGTAACTGAAGTTCTATCATGTAGGGCAGTGAAGAAAAAGAAAACTGTTTTCCAAGTTTGACTTCAAGCAGTGCTATTCCTGTGTGATAATCTGATTCCTCAGGAATGCAGACAATTTTTTGAAGAAAAGATATTGAAATGCAGTAAATAATGGAAAATGGAGAATATGTAATCTACAGCAGACCTCTGAACATGGGTTCAGTAATGTGATTGAATTGGTTGAATGGTATCTCTTTTCACTGCATCCTCTGTGCGTGTGACGAAGATTGTACACCAAGAATATGAACAAATATTTTTGGTTGTGCTGGGATGTTTCCAACTTATTTTCAGACAGATGCTCTTACTACAAACTGAATTAACAGGTGCCACTGCATGCAGCTTTTCTGTGCAAAGTTGAGTTTGTGTGTGGTGGGGAATTGGCAGAGGGAGAGTTAATAGAGATGATTCTGCAAGGTTCTCTATGCATGTTCATATTTCACCTTGCGTTCATTTTTAATTTGCTGCTTTGGAAGTAACTGCTGATGCTTGGGATGATATAGGCGGCTTAAAAAAACCCAACAGATTAATAATTAATTGATAAGTATTGCTGCAGAGTTAAATATTGGTTGCAGCGATATCTTGTGATCTGGAAAGGCTGTTGTTACAAGGAATATCCAAGGGAAAACTCTCATTAGCTGAATATTCAAATGAAGTGTGAGCTGAACCACACATGAATTTAGCAGTGTGAAGTATTGTAGTGATAATATAATCCACTGAAGAGAGGAGCATTGCCATTACCCTTGTTGGTGATTAATCACTTATCAAATTGCAGTGCAAGTGTAAGAAGAGCCGGTTAGATCACCACTTCTATCAGCAAAGCAAATATGCAGTGGCTGGAGGAGTTATCTACCTGTGTGTGGGAGGTAAGCATATGAGTAGAGGAAAAGAAGAAAACTGGTAATTCTCAATAGGTTGTATAATGGCTTCTTTACACTGAATGAACAAAGCAGTATTTAATAACTCCCTCCCATAGTTTCTTTTCTCCCTTTTCATTGATAAAAATGTTGCATATCTTGAAGGACCTTAGTGTATCAGGTGTTTCATTCAGAAGATTGAATGCCCTTATTTAAAGGCTACATGTTGTATATTTTTTCATGCATATTTTAGAAGTTTGTATCTGCTCAGTTTTTGTAAATAGGTGAACTTCCCCACTATCCAATAATTCATGACAATCTTGATTAAAAGACTTTTGCTTGGGCCAGGGGAGAAAATGTTGTCCATTTCCTTAGAGTTCTGCTCTTCTATCCCTTTTTGTGAGACGTCACTAAGATCACCAGGATCTGCTCCTGATCAGAAATATCCCATTTGTGAAGATTTCAGATAAAAATCTTGGACCTTCTGAAGATGATGTCAAGGTTCTTCTGGCCAAGTTACATTTCCAACTAATTCTTGCAGGAAGTGGTTTAAAGGAATAACATGATTCACCTTCTCCTGTTCCTGCGTAGCAGTGTACTTGTAGGTTAACTTGAGACAGGAGTGAGAGTTCTTGTTGTACGTAACGAGCTTGTGGTCTCACCATGGCTGTGTGTTTGGCTGGCTGCAGCTTAAGCTTGTACTTGTGCTGTGCCAAATAGCACAGTCTACTTGAGCGAAAACCAACTAAGCGGAATCTGGGAGAAGCTTCTTTGAGACAGAAGCACCCTGCACCCAGCACTGTGCTGGGGCACTTGGGACCTGAACATTGTGCTGCCTGCAGAGCTTTGCTACGCACTCAGAACTGGTTCAAATGTTCACTGTACGTGGTGTTGCCTTGGGTAGGCAAGTCCTGAATACCTTGAGCCCTGTCAAGTTTGTTGTAGGCTGGGAGGTAGGAATAGTGCTGTTTTTGCAGATAACGGGGCTGACTGTATTTTGCTCAAGGCTGTGCTGGAAGTTGCTGTGGCAGAGCTAGGAGATCAATGTGTTAAAATCCTTGGAGTTTTCCTTATCCATGGTGACTTTATAGGCTTCAGATGTAGATACTTTGTATTATCTATTTGGCTGGTGAATTGCTTCACACCTGCTTTCTCTTGCGCTTTTTTTTTTTTTTTTTTTTTTGAGGGTGGAATTATCTGGGGAAAACTGCTGCTCAGTTGAAGCTGAAACCTGAATAGCAAGTGTCAAATAAAAATGATGGCAGAAGCTTGTTAAGGTGACAGAGCAAGATCAAGATTGCAGTTAGATACAGGAGTGCCTTTTGAAGAATGTACGTATGGATGGTCACTTCAGACAAATACCTATTCAGAACAGCATATAGATTCAAATATAGGCAGCACGGAGCACATCCTGAATAGTGGAGGTATGTGCTTCATTTCTCAACTTTACAAAGTCAAGTTAATTAGTAAAAATGAACCCATGGATGCAGTGGTAATGTTATGTATAATTTACCTTCCTTAAAACTTGAACTGTGAATCATATTTACAAGGGGATTAAAAAAAGGGCTTGGATTGAATTCCGCATGTGTTTCAGTTCATGGTCTGTTATTTATCTGTTGTAGGCTCAGATAATAAGTAATAGGAAAGCTAGAGACCCACTGTCCTGGAGGTGCTTGGTAGACTGCTTTATTCTTAACTGTGAATTGTTTCATTTCCTGAATGATACAAACTGATGATTTCTTGTCACTTATTTAGGCATGTCTAAATAAGTGCAGGAAATAATTTTCCAAACCATAATGTTATGACACATTTTCTATCAACAGCTGAAAACATTTCTGAATACTCTCAAGTCTCCAAAGTCCTCTAGGTTTTGATGAATGCCAGAACTGACACTAACCAAATTTACTTCTGCAAATTTTACAAGATACTGTATGTGATTCAGCAAAATAATTTGAATTGAAGAGGAGTTAGAGGGAAAGACTAGCAAAAAAGGAGTTGAAGTAATGCAATGCATGTTTTTCCTGGTAGGAACAGGAGTTTTGCAGTGAATGTTTGTATAATTGATGTTAAAAAAGCTGCTACTGTGCTTTTATAATGGTGGACGAATAGCTAAGAATGCCAGTACAACTTAAATATGAATTTGTACCTCCAATGTTAACATGAACTAAAATCTGACTCTAATAACTGATGAAAGTATTTGATGTATTTTTTCTGCATCTTTGTTTAAGAATAGACTGAAATTATATTTTCAATATACTGTATGTAGAGGAAATTTATTAAAAATTAACAAACTTCCAGTAAAGACAGGTTACATATGTAGATAATATTTGCCAGTTTAGTTGCAGTTTGATAGGTATTAGTCTAGTGGTAACATAGATGAGGATTTTTTTATTTTTATTTTTTAAAACACAGACTCTTATTGTCACATAGCTTGTTGCAGGTCAAAAATTTGCAGTTAAAATGGCTGTTGATGTGATAACTGTAAGAATAATCTTTGGGACTTGGGGCAGCTCCTCTGTAGAGTCCTAATAAAAACCAAACTTGAGTAGCATTGGAGTGGAACATTAAATACGATACCTTTTCAGCCTGCATAATACTTGAATGTCTCTTATTGTCTTCAATTTTTTCCACCATTTCCAGTGTTCTGTGGATGTGTGATTATTGCTACAGCATGTTTTGAATATGTAATAATTGATTGCAAAAACTTGTGCCTTAAATTTCATTTGTAAATCCAGAGATAATGAAAATAATTTTAAAAACCTGGAGTGCTGATAGTTCTCTTTACATCAGCTCTAATGATCATCCTCTTGCATGCTATCTAGCAGCTATAAATTCCAACCTTAGAAGGACTTGCAGAGTCTGCTAAATGCCTGAAATAAAGCCAGCAAATCTCTGTGCTGCAGCATGGATGTGGGAGCAATCTTAAAACCTCTCACCTGCCATACGTGTCCAGTTGCTGCAGATCTGAGTAGGAAAAGCTTGCTGGATACCTGTGGGGGGGCTAGGCACACTTGTGCTCCTGCTTCACCTTATTATATCTGTGTCAAAATACCATATCTGTTGATAGATTTACATGGCGTTACTGACAAAACATACTCTGTTTGTGCTGTTTATCAAAGGCCTCCTATTTATTTATTATTTTTTTTCCTAGATGGAGCCTTTTGCAAGACTGCAGAAAAGATGGGCAGACAGGTCTCTAGCTTAGCTATGTGGTGGTGTGAAGTAGCTGTAATGTTGGCTTAACCCATGACTGAAAGACTCCTTTGTTGACAGAAGGTCACCAGGGTGGCACTTCTACTGCCTGAAAAGGCTTCTGCTCTCCTGTTCAGTGTAAGCATGTTTTCCTGAGTACAAGTGTGCTGTAACATTTCAACACACAAGGAACTCCTGGTTTCCAGACAGCTCTGAGTCCATATGAAGCTAGGTGTGAAACATTGTCTGGGAGCAGCCCAGGGATAAAGGAGAGCAAATGTGACTATAGAATAACACTACTGCTGCTACATCCTTCCTCTTGTGAGGATGCACAATATTGATACAGCTTAAACTTGGGGCCAAGCTCTACGCAGCACAGATCTTGCCATATAATTTGAGGTGTGCTGGGGGTGAGTTGGAATAACATAAAACAAGGTGACAGGTTAAGGTGCTGTGGATTTACATCAACTAGCTTGTATAACTAGTTCAGATGCTGGTGTTTGGATGCTTTCTATTGTCTTGCATTTTCTTCTTTGCTTACTGATTGTAGATATTCTATCACACCTATTTGATCCAAAGGAATATAAGGTTTAAAAAGAGATATGTCAGTATAAGGCAGAGAAGCCACCAGATTCCCCAGTGCAAAGGTGATACCAGTAGCTGAACAAAGAACAGTCCAGGCACAACTTTTCTGGAAACATAATCTGAGATTTGAATTTTCTGACTTGAACAGTGATATAGTTTCACAGTGCTGAGATTAGCATTGTAAATAGTACCTGTAAAACTATTATGCTGCTTTGAAGTGCATTTGATCCTCACTTCATCACAAGGTTAGCAGCTTTAGACATGAGGCTGCCTTTGCCTGGTGCTTTGTATGCTAGCAGTCTCCTTTATGACAAGCTATCTTTTGGTGCTTCTGGAGACAAGTTTTGACAACTGTGGCTATAATGTTGCTGTGTGAAGCTTTAAGAGATCAAGTTTGTTAAATGTGGATTTTATTGCCTGAATGTTGGCCAAAAGTAGTCATTGAGGTTTCATGGAAGATAAAACTTTCAAGTCTTGTAGTAGATGTGGACTGCAAGATGTGATTTATTTTTACTTTCTAGACACCTTAAGCATTTTTTACCTGTCTCTTGATGATGGTTTAAGTACTCAGCATCAATATTGTTAAAATTGAGTCAAAATGCCTTGTGCCAACTTTGTAGCAGCTATTCCTTCAGCACTTTGAGATGGTAGAATGTGGAGATGTGAAGAGCCAAATGACCCAATGCGTTTTTGGTGTTTTTTTTTTTTGGGGAGGGGCGAAGGATTAATACGAAGGAAACATAATCCTAGAATATGTTAGTTCATTTGTTTCCTCCCTCTTAGAAAATAAAGAACATACTCAATCTTCTGTCACCAAAGGAAGTAATTCTGATAAATTCAAGCATTTCATGTAGATTTGGGCCTGGTTTAATTTCAAAGATAACAAAAACTTGTGCCAGGTGTTCTGTGGGTTTTTATCAGAAGTCCTAAAGTAGACAGTCAAGTAAACTTGGGAGACCAGTAGTTTATACCTGAGAGGAAATTCTGAGTTGCAAAAATCAGCAAGCTCAACTCTTGCAGAAGCTGTTGGTAGCACTGTAGGCTGTTGAAAGCCAAAATGAGCATTATTAACCTAAGTCAGAGCTTCGTAAATGCATGGAGACTGTCTGAGGATCTTGGACAGATGTTTCAGATGTTAAAACAGGATAGGCTTTGCCCATCCTGACAATCTGTCACTGTCAGTGTGTTTAGTAGGCAAATAAGAGGAAATGCCAGGTTTTTTTTTTTCCATGAAAATCTCAAGAGATCTTCCCCTAGGGTTCAGAGCTCTGGCAAAAGCTGTCTGCAGGAATAATTAAAAGGGGAAAAAAAAACCCTGCAGAATTTAAACAAAATATCCAGTGCACAAGTACAACATATGTGCATATTGAATTCAATGTATCAGTGCTTACAATTAGGAAAGTGCCTCTCTCAAAAAATACCTTATAAAATTGGGTGCTTTGAGGCAGCCTAAAGGAGCACTTGGAGTTGGTCTCTATCCAGTATGCTTTATGTGTATTTGTTGAAGGATACAATGCACTTGTATTATTGCACCAATTTCATTCTTGGATGATTTCCCCTTTGGCATACTAGTGACAGTTTTTCATTTGGTTATTCATTTATATTATTGATTAACACCTACCAGACCAATTTATTAGTCCCTCCGAATCCATTTTAAGTATCAGGATTTTCTGATGGAGAAATACCTCTTACAGAATACTAACATCACATTTGTAAGACATTAATTTCCTTAATCTATTGTACTACATGTAAAGTAAACCAGGGTTCAACAAATGGATGCCTTTTGGCTGCAAGCCTCCAAAGTTGCAAGACTCCTGGCTTTTTTGATATGGAAATGTTATCCAGAGCAGAAGTGAAACCTGTTCTCCTGCAAAGCTCATGGTCTCTTCCTGCCTGTAATGTAACTGTGTTAGTATTCCTCCAAAGAAGGAGCTTTTTCCCTGTTTGGCTTTGTCTGCAGGAATGAGCACATGTGGTCCAGTTTGTTGCATCTGGGGAAAGTATGGATACCACTTCTGTTGTTTGTGGTTTAGGGAGAAAAGAATGAACCAGGAAAACTGAGGCAGCTGTTCTGGAATGAGCTAATCAGAATGGCACAAATAGGTGGTACAGTGAAAATATTTCCCTCATGAAAACCTTCTGAGGCAACACATGGTAGTTGTGGGACATAAATGTTCAAACTACCTTCAGAAAAACTGTATGGGCTGACAATGTTAGTACTTTGGTTTAGGAGCATGTGTTCCCTGTTATACTTCTCAGGGAAATGTTTGCACCTGACTAGGTACATATATATATATATGTGTGTGTGTGTATATATATATATATAAGGTGTGTGAGTTGTCAAAACTTCATGTGCCAAAAGGCTCAGATCCTTAATGGTGGTGAAGTTCTACATGTTTACAAAGCTTATACAATGTTGTTTTTCACTACATCTATTATGTTCCTTGGCTCATGTTTTCCAGGAACTACCCATCTACTTTGTTTTCCATATTAGCAGATAAAATTTGTTTCACTCATAAGTTTTCTGCCTTTGCTACAGCTAGTGATTGATATGTTCTTGATGACTGACAGGTGTTTGCTTACAAGATTTTTGTGTGATTGGAACAGGTCTAGGTATATGAGAGAGAAAGAAGAGGGTCAAAAAAATAAAATAAAATAGTATGAATAAGACCAGTGCCCTGAACTTTAGCTGTTTCCTTCCAGAATGGAGTAATACCAGAAACTGCCTTTCTTTGCATTAAAACAAGGTACTGTTCTTGGGCCTCTTTGATATGAATTGCATGAAACAGCAAAACAATTAAATTTACCAAATTAAAACAAATACTATAATTAGCAAAATAGCATTTAAGACATTAAAAAGTTGTGGCATTTTATCCTATAATCCTCAAGTAGTCCCTAGATTTCCTCCCAATAGAACATATTGCAAAGGGACTTGTACTTTGCCAGGGGTACATAACTGAAGAGAGTTCACAGTGAGGCTATGATTTAAGATGCAAACAGATGTTGGCCAGTGATGTGGCCGCAGCAGATGAATAGGTGATGAATCAGGAGAGGTTTGCATACTACAAAGGATAAACGTTGTCAGTGCAAGTTGTCCTGTTTCTTTTCTTTAAAGACACCTCATTTGGGATGTGCTCCTTTTACAGAATGAAATATAATGACTGTTTTTTGACTTGGTAACTACTTTGAAACTGGGTAAAGCATAAGCTGTAATTATGAATTAGAATTCACTGAAGCTGAGCATGCAGTTCATGGTGTTACATTGCTTTGAAGCCAGACATCTTGTACTTAACACATTTAATGGGATCAAAAATCAATATTTAAGTAACTGCAAGTGTGCCGGAAATCACATGAACTTGAACTCTTATTTTTCAATGTCCTCTTTAGAGAAAGCTATGGAGTCATGTAGTTTAATAAGATTTGCAAAGCAGGAAACCTTTATGCCAGGATGTTCCCTAAAATTCATATTCAGCCTCTGCAGAAACAGTTTTTTGCTGCCTGTGGGGTCCAAATGGAGCTTAGGGAAATCTGAGGCCCCAGACTAGGGAGGAAAAGGACTGGATTAATAAATAGCCATAGGCTGTGGAAAGAATTTGGTGCTGACTAGCATTTTCCTCACGGGCCCCCATCTGCAGTGAGAAACTGCATTTCATGGGGTATTTGTAGAAAGCTCCAGCAGGGCAGCTCCACAGAGTTACACTGTCTGGAGTGTGCTATGGGGGCAATTAATGTTAAGCCTGGTGTGGAGTGGAGGGGCTCCATGAAGATACTATCTGCTGCACCTTCTAGCAATCTGTGGATAATTATTTACAAAGAGGTTGATGCATCCCAGTCATCTCTCCTGAGCATATACTTGGATTATTTTCTTCCTCTTCTTCCTTCAGCATTCCCCATTCAGTTCCTGCTACATGGGGGTGAGTGAGGTTGTCTGGTGGACACAATACACTGTTTTCTTCCTGGGTTTTAGTGGAAAACCCTAAGAAATCAAAAGGCATGCATTCTCATGACTGCAATGATTCATGCTCTCAGTAAGAAAGTATAAGCCTAAACTCTTAGTAAGCAAATTCATTTTTATGTGTTAGTGTAATTATTTGGATTTACTAATGCTTTATAACTTGTACAATATAACTTTCTAGTTTCTTGCTCACTAGTCTATGGAAAAGATTACTCAGGACAAATGTACAGTGTGCTGAATAAGTTTTAATTTGATTTCATTATTTGTGTGGGACACCTAACAGGCTAGATTTTCCCTGGGTGGATGGCAGGTTGATTACAAGATGTGGGTCTGTAAGTACTGTCAAAACTGGCTTAAAGCATGCTTTTATTGGGAATGACTTGTCCTTTTGCTGTCACTGACACATTTTTAAGTTTCTGTCTAGATTTCTGAAGTAGCTCAGGTTGTAAAACATGCACAGCATGCATTTAATGCTTTCACCTTTAAAACCAGGGTTCCTTCAAAGGTCTGGTTTGGGGTCCAGCTTTGTAGCCAGGAGAATTGACACAACAAAGGGGGTGGTAACTTCCAGAAACCAGGTAGCTCTGACTTAACAGGGCTAATGTTGGAAGAGAGAATTGCTAAAAGCCTGTTTACCTGTAAAAGAAAAACTTTGTGATGCAAATTTGGTCTGTGATTCAACAATCTTTCCTGGCAGATCTCTGCTAATACTAATTAGGTTTGGATCAGCGTGTGCACTCAGTTGTGCCATGTTGAGCCAGGCGCAGCACATGTTGTGCTGTTCCTACCAGACCAATGCCAGCTGCAGTAGCAGAGATGACACCTGATCTAGCATAAAGTTAAGAGTGGTGTAGACAGATGACACCTGATCTTGCCTAGTCTGCTGAGAGAGCTACTCCTTGAACATTTTTAACAAATCTGAAATGACACAGTGTGTTTCCACTGGCTCTGCAGTCTGTGTCATGGTTCCAGTGCTCCTGATGCAGCACTAAGCATCTAAAAGCAATATTCTTTGTCTCACAAAAGCATAACTATGCTATCTCAGTAAACATCTGCTTGTGCCATGGGGGCTGTGTTTGTGTGTTAGAGAATATAGCTTGTAGAGATGAGATTTTAAAAAGAACAACAAACAAAACCTACTCTGTTTGGACACTATTATTGCTTAGTTGACAGGCAATTTTGTCCCAAATGCCTAGTCCTGTAAATGTTTAAGAGTGAGTACAGTTCTGTTGGCTTCAGTGAGTGCTTTAGTTATCAGGCAAACACCTGTTAGCTGTTGGCATGGTTTGGGTCCTAAGCCAAAGGAAGTTTTCTGTGTCAGGAAGGTAAACCCCACAGACATCAGTTATTTTAATTTAATTTGGATTCCATTGGAGTCTAATTGTAAGTAATGTCCTCTTCAAGGGCTATCCACAAAATCCTTTCAAAGTTGGATTGAGATCTAAAGAAGTAAGGGGGCATTTTGGAAATATATTACTGTTTTTACATCTGTTATCTAAAGGAGAGTTTATAATGTTTAATAAACAACAGTTGGTGTGTGTGTGTCTGGAAGCAGATTCAGGGACTCTGGTGTGTTTGTGAGTGGGTTTTTTTTTTGTGGTGGGTTTTTTTTTTTGAGGTGCAGTTCTGTGTTAATAACATAGGAGAAGTGTGGCTTGTCTTCTCATGGCACTAAAAGTGAGATAATCCCTGTGTAAGGAATCAGTAAGTATGGTCTGCTTAATCTAGTCCCAGTGTGAAACTGTTGACATTTGTTCTTTTTTTCTATCATTATGTGACTGGGCCTGTTTTGTGCTGGATTAGGCACAAATCTCCTATGCAGCACATTTGGCATGTTACTAGTAGTTTAACTTCATTAATAATGTATGAAGGAAATGTAATCCATGACAAGGAAGGAAAGAAAAGTATTTTTACAGCTACCAAATCCTCTGGAATGGGTAATTATTCAAGATTTGATGTTTGATGTTATAGTTTACAATTGAGCTCCTTTCACAGAATTAAAAAAATAAAAAAAAGTACATACACAAAAAAATATAGTGGCATTATAAGAAAAAATGTGCTGTTTGAGATTGCATGTTCTGGTTTAGAGTGCATCAAGTGCAGAGAGAAACGTAGCTTGGGAAGAGAATGTGCTTTGTTAGATGCTGTAAGCAGCTCTGTGTTCCTGTCTAAATTACAGCAAACTTGGACAATATAACAGGCCTTTTAAAGAAAAAAAGAAACACAAAGCTATTTGGTCAATTATGCTTACCTTGCATAAGAAGGAAGATGAATTCTTTATATGCATCAGCTAAATAACCTGAGATAGTGGTTTATAGGTTGTTTTAAACTAAATTCTTATTCAGAAATTCAATAGCATACTTTATATTCCCTTTCACCTGCAAGTCAGTCCTAAACAGCCTTAATATTTATGGTGGCTGGAAAGTCACAATATAGTGCAGGGAACCCAAAGTAGTGGGCACTTGCAAGTACTTTTGTGCTCTGCACTCCTGTCACATTTGTGCTATCAGAGCAACAGCTGGGGAGACTTTCTCAACAAAGATGAGTGTCAGATAATCCTGATGAGATTCCACATCCAACATCTTTTGTAATTATGTCACATTCAGCTGTAATGGAATAATTCAAGCTGAAAGGACAAGCTTTGATCCTTTCTTAAACCTTTCCCCGGTGGACTGGCTATCTAAAAGATTTAAAGATATTTCTGTTACAAGATCTAGTGTTTCCTCAGAGAAGTCATGTTTCTGAAGCAGCAAGATGTGTAAGAGCAATATCATTTGCCAAATATACCTCTCAAAGCATTTTGTGAAACAAAGATGTCAATAAAATATGTCCTTCCATAACCAACAAGAAAGTTAGTGTTTGTTTTAATATTATTCAACTGTGTGCACAGAAAACGCACTTATTTGATAATGAATCACAGTGTTATAATCTATAAATATTGGTGTATAGATGTGTTGTGCTGAAGGAAATAGATTTATTTTGGCAAAGATCATACATATTAGAAATAACTATTTAGTGAAGTAAATGTTTCTGAAGATCCACTCTTTACAAATAATTAGTTTACACTAGATTTTTTCAAGCAAGATTTACTGACCAGTCTCCTATTGAATTTCAATACAATTTCAGTACCTTATGCCCCAAGGCTCCTTTGGAAAACTTAATTAAGCTGGAAAGGCCTCTAGGCCTGCATTAAAGAAAATTTACATTCTTCAAAGGAATCTTTCTTATTTCAGGGCAACACTTCGTATTTGCTAGTGTTACAGAACACAGCACTGGCTATTTTACATTTCTGAACAGAATGGTGTGGCAATGGATATGGAAACTGCTGTAGAAGATTTTTGCCTGGCATCTTTGGCCTTAGTTCAGAGGACACATTTTGGATCCCTAATTTTTCTGTGTCAGATTTATGCCAATGTAAATCCCTTGACTTCAGTGGACGTTTTTCATTCATTTCCTGGCCTCCACTGGAAAGAGAACTGTTTTTTAAGGTTTTCACACATGGACTACATTAAGGGGTCACGTTCAGATGATACTCTTCTGGCATTTCCATCAGCCAGGGGTCAATAAAGTGCTATCTGGGCTAAGAATATAGGCTTGGGCATGTGTTTAGTCAGCTCCAAATTTCCCATCTGTCAGACATGAGAAATTCAATGTCTTTTCGTGCATGCCTGTTTGTTTAGGGTCTGAGAATCAGTGCAGCAGGGGTCATTTCTGAGGGTTGTGCTGGTGAAGTCCTTTGGCATGCCTCCCAAATAACCTGGTGCGTGCCTTGCTCCTGTCTCCCAGTGTTTAATGCTCACTGAGCTTTATGGTGCTGAATTTGTGAGGCCTGTGATAGAAGCTGACTTATTCAGAGATATACAAATGGAAGAGGCCTGCTTTCATACAGTGTTATAAAACTTCCCCCTCTCCTCCAAGTTCCTGCTACACATGTGGAAAGTTATTAATTTTGCCTTAGCTTGAGTTTGGTTAATAAATAAAATTAATAACTAAGGTCCTGGGAGAATGATCTATTTCAGTTTATCTGCAAGCTAATAAATGGTAGTGACTAATGATTGGTATGAGCAAACCTCAAGAGCATCAATTCAGAAAGCAACCTTGAGTTTGGACATTTATCCGAGTTAGCTGTGTCTCTTGAGTGATCAATCTGGTCTGAATGCTTCTTCTATTTTGCTGGTTGAAGGGAATTGTTCTGCATCTTGCTCAGGAGAGTAAAATTCTGAAGTGTAATATCCAAATGAGAATGGATGCTGAGAAGGCTGTTTAACTGTTCTGTGTTTATCGTCGCTGAATGGGGCAATTGCCCACTGCTGGCTGGTGCTGTTAATACACCTGAAAGGGCTGATGTTTCTGTGTGGATATGGAAGTAAGCCTTGGATTTTTCACATCATCTGGATCTTCTCTTGACCATAGAGTGATTTATTCAGTGGCTTAATAAGCACCTCTTTAAAATTCGTGGAGGGTGGTTGAGGTACTAAAAAGGTGAGGAAAAGGCTAATGTTTTCTTATCTCTTAAGATTGAGAGGGGTTGGTGAAAAGAAAGGAGCAGGGAACCTAGTAGACTAGTCAGACTGATTCCAATCTTTGGCAAAATTCTGGAACAAGTTAATGTATTGTATGGAAATATTTAGGAAATTGATGACAAAGAGCAGCCAAAAACATCTCATGAGCAAATCATGTTTAACTAATGTAACTCCCTTCTATGGCAGGGCAGCATATCTGTGGATAGAAGCAAAGCAATAAATCGGTCTGTGTGCTGGCTTCAGAAAAGCTTTTAAAACGCTCTTACACAACACTTACATAAGGAATTCAAGAGCTAGATGGAACTATTGTAAGGTGGGCTCAAAATCACTTGGGCAGTTGTATCATAGAGGTTACCAGTGATTTGTAGCCCAAGTTAGAGGCTCTACCCAACTGCCTTTCTCCAGGTCTGTTTGGAGCCTGATTGCTTGAAGATTTCATTGACCACTTGGGTATTTTGTTAAAGGCTGTAATGAACCTGAATGTAACCAGGTCACTGCACTGAAGTATCATTTCAGCAGTAAGGTGACAGTTGTGTGTGGGATGGTGTGGGGGAGCTGCCTCTGCATGTTAGTATTTCCCATGCTAAATAGCTTTAGATGTTTATAGGTAATGTACTGACCAGTGGGAAACCAGCTAAAAGAATTTTACCTTTTATTTGACAGCACAATTATAATAAAATCCAGTCAGTCTAAAGGAGTAGAAGAAGACTGATCTGTCAGCTAACTGCAGATTATATCAAGTTAGTGGGAAAAACCCATAGGACCTGTGTGATGTTGCAAAATGCTGGTGAAAGAGAGACTACTCAGAGGGAAACAAGCAAGAAAGCCACTGTACTCACAGACCAAAATGGTAACTAGAAGGCTTAAAGACTTCTGATCTAATTCCTATTTCTGCATTGCTTTTATTATTTCTGTTTCTCCTATTGCTTTTATAACAGCAATAAATCTGTTATTGCTTAAACTCAGTCTAGCTGGGAAGCTTTTTGGAAACGTTTGTGACTGGCAATGGAATGATCCAAATGAGGGGAGTTACAGAAATACTCTAGTCAATTTATTTTATTATAATAGTATGTTGTATAGTTTAATGAATGGTAATTTAAGTTACCTCAAATACGTAACCCTCTTTGTGAACTAGGGTGTAAATGAAATTCTCTCAAAATTCAATCACATTTAGCTATTGTTGAGTAAAAATGTTACTAGGATGTATGTTCTCTTGCAAACTGACATGCAAGACATACAGAACTTGCCCTCTTTCCTCCCATCTTCCAGTGTGTGCTAATACCGCATGGTTGGTTGTTACTGATGTGACAAAGAGATGATGATGATCATGACTTCATGGAAAAAAACCCTGTATCTGCTGTGAAAGTGTAGAAAGTCCCTGTATCTTATGATTTGGAAAAATTACCCCTTCTTTGTTTACTGAAAAAAGAAACAACATGTTTAAAATTTTTGGTTAAAATAACAACATAAGAAGCAACATTTTTTGTCTTGGGTTACCAGACAATCTGTTTAGGGGAGATACATTTAGATTTGTAGTGGATCTAGAGTTGGAACTTTTGAAAAAAAATAACTATTGGACTTGATCGGCTTTTTATATTTGTGCATTTGGCTCAAATCTTCACATTCATGCATACCCACTTGGATCAATAAATCCCACAAGATGCTTCAGTATGTGAGATACAGTGCAGTTTTAACAGCAGCCTCTCTCTATTAGAGATCATGTTATTTTTACTGTTCAATGTGAAGTGTGGGATTTCTTGCAAATGAAATGCATCTTAGTAGTGATTTAAGTAGAGTAAAACACTGTGATTTCAAGGCCTTTGCAAAGGTCAGTACACTACCAGCACTAGACTGTGCTTGAAAGTTATGAGAACCACTGATCTCAGAACACTTAATGAAATACATTTGCATTTTCAGGTGCACATGAAACACACAGTTTTAAAAATGTCAAGTTATATGAATCCTTAAAAAAAAAAAAAGTAGTGATACTAGACATCTACCCTGTGTGGAGTAAAGCTTCTGAACCACGAGTGTGATATAATGCAAAGTGAAAAGTGGTGGGTTTTTTTTTTTTTTGTTTTTGTTTTTTTTCAAAATGGTAAGTAGCTCCAGTGATCTGAAATGTATATAGGGTAGATGTGAAATTGGTATGTCATGTTAATGTTAACTTCAAATTTATTGCAGAATTTGCATGGACATTCTGTAATTATATTTTTAACTGATCTATGATTGACATCAGCAGAGAAACATTTAATGGCTTATCATACTAATAAAATACAGAACTATGTTTCGGAAATGTGAAAATGCAAGAAGAATATTGCTATTATTTTTCATGAGTTTTGAATTACTTATTCTGATCTTGATGTGATATAAACTGGAATCTTTTTTCTTGTTCCAATTTCTCAGATTCTCTAACTCAAAATAGTGGAACTTCACTGTCCTCTAACTCATCTTGTGAGCAAATGGTTAACAAAAAACCATTTCAATACACATGGATCTGAAGCTGCATGTGTTGCTCATCACAAATACATGTGATTAGAAAATAAAGTGTAGAAACTAATTTAGTAAAAACTGTAACTGACAAAATACAGAGAAGGATAACTTAATTAAAGTTTTTATGGTAGCTTTTGCCCTGAGAAAAAAACGGTCCTCTTTCTAGAGTGAGCACTAATTGCCTAGAGTGTCCTGGTATTTCCTATCTCAGAGTCCAGGTAGAACAGCAGCTTATTCCTGTTTAAATCAGCAAAGAATTAACAGTCATTCTAGAAGTTGAAAACTTCCATCGCTGCTGTAGCTGTTGATAACTTATGTCAAGTCTTTATATATCATTATGTGCTTCCTAAATAGGCTGTGTTTGCTGTGAAGCTTAGTTAACTACTGTGTGACCTTTTGTTCATGCTTGTGTGTGCATAATAGAAGAAAGTTCCTCTGTTGCTCTTAAAGTGTACATTTGCATAATTTCACATTTCTCAGTGAGAGCTCCATCAGCTTAATAGGTACAAAATCTCCCTTTTCACTTCTTTCAGCTGAAGTATTTCATGGGTATAAAAAATAATGATGTTAGTCATTGATTTCATTCCTATGGATCATCTGAGATAAAAAACATAAATTACATCTTAGGTTTGTAAAATCTGTTACATTAAAATTTTAGGTGATTACCACAGAACATGCACAAGAAAGGTAGCCTTAGAGCAAGAATCAGCCTATTGACTGAGAGAAGCCCTGATTTCTACTCCTTTCCCTCCCTTCACCCCCCACCTCTCCCTCCAATAAGTCACTTCTCCTCACATGTTAGAAAGCTGAATCCTTTCTTCAAGAAATGGAACAAATCATATGCCTTCCAGCTCCACTGCGTCTTCCTAAAGGCTATCCGTCTTCAATTTCTCCTGGCTCCTCTCCTTCCCAGAGCTGAATGCTTTCTGGAGTGTAGGAATGCCTTTCTAACTTGTCCAGATGCTTTTTTTTTTCCCTTCCAAGAATGCTTCAGACAGATGCAGAAATGAATCTGTAGTAGGGAAGAATAAGTAAATATCCAGTGTCTCTATGCATGTTTTTAGTTTTAGATGATGCTAAACATGCTTCAGGCTTTCCTTGGTTTCTCATACTGGCTAGCAACACAACATTTAGCCAGTTAGTACACAATAGCTGAGAGGTTTCTCTGGCTGAAATATGAATGAATGAATTTTCCAAAACCCTGGATTGTTTTCAAGCTCACTTGCCTACTTGGCTGAGCAGTAAAACTGTTAATGTGATCAATGTTCTTGAAGTGACTTCCTTAGCATCAGAGCCATCACCTTCTGAAGTGAATGAGGTTAATATGGTGACTAACCACTCCTTTTCCCCCAGTGAGCGTCTTTAGTTTGAATGGTGTGCATGAATGAGATGTAGATGTACACTAGTCTGCAAACCACATGGAGTGCTCAGGAGAACATCACTAACATGGAGAACTGCAAGGACACACCACAGAGAATGACTAAACAGAAATACTAAGCTCTCAGTGAAAAAGCTGTTGGCCTGTGGTTTGTGGTTTCATTTTATTTTTTTTTAATCACAACTGCAAGTAATCGTGGGTAAAGCAACTTTTTCCTATAAAAAATGATTGTAGAGCAAAGTTAACTGAGGATCTCACTAGCATGGTGACATCCCTGCCAGGGACACTTGACCTTATGACACTTCCAGATGTCTTGATTACAATTGTTGAGTGTTGTTTGTATAATCCTTGTTACTGTTACTTTTTTGTATACCTTTATTCAAGAATATCTGAGTAGACTTACAGTTACGTCTAACATTATAAAGATTGATGAATGTTTAGATGTTTAATAAATGTACCTTTATTGTTATCCTTGATATTTGGTTTATTTATTTTCCTTTCTACTGGAGCCCAGTGGGTACTCTTCATTTATCTTGTATTTTCCAGTATTATTCTATGTGCATTGGTTTGGTATCGTATGTATATCCAGGTTAAACAGCTGTGTGGTGATAGAGCAAGCAAGTCTGGTTATTATACTGAGGCATCAGAAGATAACTCAGATTTGGCAGCCTGAACGAAACTGGTTGTGGTGACTGATGTTGGACATCCTTCTGATGTTATAATTGCTTAATTGGAAGTTAGTTCAGTCTTCACACCCTGAACATTTACCAACACATAACCTCTTCCAAGTAGGTGGGTTATGACAGTTAACATCACAGATTGTGCTTTTTGAGTTCCATCAGGTTTGAAGAAGTGTTTCTGCTTCTCTTATGTTGAATTCATTATACTGTTGAGGTCTTCTCTGAAGCAGGTAAGTACTAAATTCTGCATATCACTTGGGAAGTGACTAGAGGTAAGAGCCAGGAGAGCAAGGATTCTTCTTCTTGGCAGCTAACAGAAATTAAAACACATAGGTAAAACAGCATGAAATATTAAATATCTTGGGTCAATGAATAGGCAGAGAGAAAACAAGAAAAAATAGCTCTTAATCCACTGAGAGAAAATAATGTTTCAGTAATTCTGTAGTTATTATACCTATTAAGACAATTACCGTGTAACAAAATTTTTAAGTCACCTGTATATTGCAAGGCACTTTTCAAGGGTGGGTAAGTATAACTTTCCTGCCTAGGCTGGAGAGAGAAGGCATAAAAGTGAAGTGACACTTCCAGAGTTCTCATTGCAGAATTCCATTCTCTATGCTCTGATCAGAGGATATAGAAGGTGTTTTGAAAGACTGTATGTCGCTTATTCTGTTTGCTTCTTACTGGTTGAAATTTTAAAATATATATACAAATGTGTTTTCTTGCATGACTTCCTATATTTCATATATATCAAAAGCAAGAGAGGCTTTTTCACATAGTAGATACTGAGCTGTAGAGTTCAAGCAAGTAATGTATTTCTTCTACTCGAAATGTACTGCTCTTCTACTGTTACTCCTACCATAATTTTTTCATGATTTTAGGATATTCTAGGGGAAAAGTGCTCTAATGCCTTCTTGTCCCAGATAACTGATAGGATTTTACCTCATTCTTTTTCCAGTGTAAGTGATTTCACTTGAATCTTTATGTACAGTGGCAGGAGTGAAAGAGCATGGGTATGTTTAGAGGCTGTCTCTTTGAATTTGGTTTGTAAGATCAGTTTATTGCTACTGGAACATAAGTTAATATATGATGCTCATTTCACCTGTCAAAGTAGTTGAGAACAGATCCACTGCTGACGCAGCAGGTCTGCTGTGATTGGGATACTTATGTCTCTGCTTTTAAGGAAGAATTTGCTTAGGGTTGATCCAGGATGCTGGGCTATGTTTCTTCAGGATCTGACCATGAATTTAAACCTCAGTTTAAAGAAAAAATGAAACAGCATGAATTTAAAGCTCAGTTCCACAAACAAGGCATTTGGCCTATATTGTATTTTTACTAAATTCTATAAAAATGACAGAGCAAGGAAAAATACATCATCACTACACAGTTGTGTTGATAGGAAGAGAAATTAGAGACCATGAGATTAGTATTTGTCTCTTTTACTGTATTACTAGAAAGTGGTAGTTTTGGAGAAAGCAGTGAGCAATGAGTATTTTTCCCCCTTTCCCTTTTTATATCTGGCTAAAGGAGAGTTTTAAGTGTAGCATATTTCCAGTAACTTTAAGATTTAAATATTCCCAGTTCCCCCTTTCTGTCCGAGAGACGCTTCTTGTACTGCCTGCTCCACAAACAATAGAATTTATTTAGAAGAAAAAAAATCTGTCCTTTTGCCTTTTCTCACTGAGCTGCAAAATGTAACTGCAGTGCCTACATTGATCTAAAAAAAAAATAAAATAAGTGAACTTTGCCTTTTCATAACCCAACTGCACAGCCTAGTGACAATGTCTGTTGTCACTGCAATCTAAATATATATTGTGTATCTCTTTATATGTATATAACAACTTCTCAAAAAGAGCACTGAAAGGGATTGGTGGGATAGACTGTGGTCTGGATAGGTAATCTTACATCTTCTGAATTGAGTATTAATTGTTACTGCTAGTGAGCATATTCAGTCTTTTGTTCATATACAAACGTATATTTGTTGGTTTGTTCCAAGATTGCATTTAATGACAGCATCAGATGGACTGTTCAACTTTTTATCAAGCAGAAGAAATAATGTAGTAATTTGCTGTATTGGATTGTGCTTGTGGTCTGTCTAATTTCTCTGATGACCATACCAGATGCTTGAGCTGAGGATGGTAGACCCCATAGGAATTAGAGGCTTCTATGAAAATTTCATTCTAATCCTTTCTAATGAGAAATAGAGCTAAAACTGAAGCAAGAGCTTTCATCCTTTCTAGCAGTTATCTTAGGCTAGTGGAAACTCCTCTAAATATTCTTACTTCTTGATCTGCCTTTGGATAATAGTGTGCAGGTGCTTTGGTTTTATTCTTACTTGTGGTAATTAAATTCAGAGCCTAGGCATTAATTGTGATAAACTTGGTGTAGATTTTCTAGTGTAATCAAACGTCTCCTTTCCTCTTGAACTGTTCTTCTCAAGTTTATTGTTCCACAGAGTAAAATAACAACATAGAGAACAGCTAATCTCTCCATGCTTTGTCAGTGAGGACAGACTAATAACTGTGGCTGGTGAAAATTTTTTTATACATTTAGTCTTATGAGGTTCAGCACTTCCCCCAAATGTACCTTGTTAAAGTCATACTTCTTGATCTATTTCAAATTGGGCAACCCAAATCATTGACTTGAAAATCTCCATTGATCTGATTGACTTCTGTAGTGAGTATTGGTTTTATCAGGAGCTCAGTTTAAAACTTGGATGCTATATTAGAGCCAAAAAGTATTTTCACTACTGAAGATGTAGCCAGTTGTTTCAGTGTCTGTGGCATGTGACTAGATGCTCTTCTTTCCAGATGAAATCTGAGATGAAGTTGTTAGGACAGAAGATATTTCATAGTGCAGGCTTGTGTGCTTTCTCTAACCCATCTTTCCTAGCAGGAGATAACCCACTTTTACATATCTGTAGCATATCCAGTTGTCATATAAAGCCCTAATGACTTGAATTGGGAATGTGTGGAACCTCCTTGGAGGGAAGCAACAGTCTGATTTCAGTTACAATTTTGTGAACCTGGATTTTCTTCTCCTCTGTTTTGAAAAAAATGACTTTGTACTAATCTAGATGTAGTTGGGACTGTAACAGGAGCGGTGGGCTGTGTAATGCTCAAATGAGTACCTGGTGGGTTGGAGCTTGTTGGAGTCTGCCTCCTCCCCTGGGACTGGAAGCGTCCCCATGTGCTTAGAGAAGTCAGATGCTGGACAATATCTCTATTTGCAAGAACCGTTTGGTTTGGATAGGGCTTTTACAGATACTAGTAGCCAGCAGCTTGTGTATGCTGGTTGGGAACCTAATGAGCAGAAAACAGTGACTTCAGAGGATTGGAGGGAGTTTATTCAAGTGACTGTAAATCTCTGCCAAATAGCTTGTCTCAAAAGAAAGATCTGTAAATTCCTTAATTACAGTAATCATCTCTTGAGTTTATCCTAGAGCTCTACACAAAGAAAGCTTGACCACAATTATTGAAAGTGTAAATGTTATTAGTCACCTACCATTTCCAGTTTCTGGATTACATTTTTTTTTAAACCCAGGCTTTCGCAGCACATAATTGAAAAGCACATTCTTTATTCACCAATTAAATGAGATACATTGTAGTAAGTATTAAAGTGGACTGAATTCATTAATTTCAAGACCAGGATGTAACTTGGTACTGATAAAAAGCCACACTTACTAAAATAAACTTTTTATCATGCCATCAGCACTGAAATAGCTCTTAACAAGAAGTCTTGGTACACAAATGCATAGGAAACTTTCCAGCCTCTTGTGGGAGCATCTGACTGTTTTCTACCCCTAGGTCTCCTTATTTTCCTCCTGCTTCTACATTCTTTCCTATTGGTTTCACTGTCATTAGTTAAATGCATTTTTCATCTGAATAATGGCACCGTGTGAAGCACAGGTCTGTTACGCAAGATTGTCCATGGGCACTGTTAAAATAAAGGTGCAACAGGTCTAGGAGATGGCAAGGAAAATGTGACATGTGGCAACAGCAGACATATGTAAAATTTGAACTTCTAGCAGCCTCTTTTTTTTTTTAATGGTTGTGACAGAGGGAAAAGGAATTTGGAGGAGAAAATCACAGAGCTTTGTGGATGGTTGAAAGTAACTCATTTAGCAGAACACTTCTGTGTCCTCAGTAACACGTCAGAAAAGTAATGCAAGTATTCAGCTCTGTTTATTCTTATTTTTTCAAGACGAGCTGTGGTGGTGGTCTCCTTGTCCACAAATCAGCAAGGACAAAGTAGTTTAAGCATCTTAACCTTAGGTGTTGAAATTCTTGGGTGGAAAACATGGTAGAAGAATTTTGAAGTCTGGGCGGCCATGTTTGTGACTTCTTTTCCTATTTGCTTGCTTCAGAAATGCATTTATATGTAGTCATTCTCTTCTGCACTGGAATTTCCATTGTGGCTGAATATTAATAAAGATATTCTAGAAAACAGATTCAGACTACTAGTGTAAGGTGATGTAAATATATATTAAAATTACAAAAAATCCCAAAAACAAAGTAAAAAAACTACTTTAAAATAACCCTCCCATGCTTTTTTTCATTTTCCAATATGAACAGGAATGTGCAGAGATATTGCAAACACTTGACAGTAACTTAACAGCTCTAGTGTTCTTCAGGAGACTTTCTATACTACAGAGTTTTGAAACATAAATGCTACTTAGTGGAGAATGTTTAAGCTATCCCAGAAATGTGTGCATGTCTTGTCTAAACAAGAAAACTGCCCTGGTTAAATTTAAAATTGTTTGAGAAGTAGATTAGTTGAGACAAGTCCTGTTTGAACATCTCATTCATAATTTTTCCTCAGTTAGGTTTAACCTACTTGACTTAAGCTGTATTAAATTGAGCTTGTTAAAACCAGAATAGTGTCTTCACACTAACTTTTGTGACAACTCAAAATTGTAATAGTGCCTGAATAACTAGTGCTGCTTTCCTTATGGATCCTGCTGGAGACTGATTGATAGGTGTTTTGGTCACAGAGCTGGGAGCTTAAATTTTCCTGGGTTTTGGTGGTTGCTTTAAAGAAGGGTTTGTTATCTTCAACTGGAATCTACGTGCTTATATAAAATGTTAGTATTTGTAACACTTGAAATTACAGACTAAAAAAAAGCTTAATCTGGTTTTCATTCTGTATTCTTCAAGTCATCGGAAGACATAAAATATTAGATCTGCTTTCAAATGTTTTATTTTTGTTCCTTAATAAATTATACCATCTATTAGAAGACTCACTTTACTGAAGCAATGGTTCATTCTTAGACAAAATATTTCTTGGGGTTTGGATCTAAACTCTTAGGAAAGCCTTAGGAATAAATGTATTTTTTTCTCATCTGATACAACAATCACATGGCCCAAACTAGCAGAAACATCTCTTCTAGAAAGATTTTTCTAACCTTTTGTGTTGGTGCTCGCTATCTAGTTATACTAGTTATACTGGTTATTTTTCAACCTGATTGCAGAATAAATGAGAAAAGTGTCTTGGAAAAAATGATGAAACTGTGCCTTCCTTTAAAGCTTACATTGCTCTGGGAGTGTTTTGTGCCAGAGGAAATAATGTATCACAGTACTGTAGGAGAGCAAGTTGACAACGAACTTCAGCAGCTGTTCTCCCTCATGCCTGGAAGGTGCTGTGGTGCACATCTTCACACAGCACAGATGCAGACACAAGTAGGAGAAAAAACCTGGGAGGGTAGAAAATCCTAAGCTGTAGAAATGAAGAAGCAGGATGAGGAGCTGTGTGTGAAAACACACTTAACTTGTTCTTGACTGAATCTTCAAATCTCCAAACAGTCCTACTCATGTTAGGATCTGGACAGGGCTGCATTGGTCAGCATGAAAGAGAGGGGAGGATGTCCCTGACTGGTACAGGGACATTTACCTACTAGAACCTACTAGTGAAGGTTGAAAACCTTGTGCAGATGCTAAAAAACTTTACCAGTTTCCTTCTGGGACACTTCTACAGGTAATGCTGGAGGGTCTCCCTGTTTTCAAAAACCTCTGCATGGATTTGCCAGAGTCACTCGCAGCCAGGAGTAAATGGTAACATGATGTAAACTGGCAGGCTGGAGTGCTTCCCAGTAAGGTTAAGGATTTATTAGATTAGTGGTTTGAATCCTCTTTTAATGTAGACTTACTTGTAATGGCAAGTGTGCTCTTCCTCTCTTTTGGTAAGCTTCTAATACTAGTGGACCTTTTTTACGAAAGACTAAGTGTCAGAGTAGAGATGAACTTCAGTAGGCCAATGAACATTTGGAGCACATGTATTGTGCTCTCTCTGCTGTGTTGTTTATGGTGCAAAATTTATACCTGTTCTAAATCCACCATGACCACGTGGCTCTGTGTGCCTGGCAAGGAAGCCATCAGTGTACAGACTGCTTGTTTTTACTCAGTCATGGAGCATATTACACACTTTTTTTTTTAAAAATACATCTCTTTTTATATTTTCTTTTGTGAATCAACTGCAATGTCTGTGGAACACTAAGGGCCATATTATGTAATCCTAAAACATTAAAGGACTGCAAGAGTGCCCAGAGATTTCAAGGTGCCAATAGTCTTCAGTATTTGCAACCCTGTTTGAGTTGGAAACAATAGAGGAGCTCTGCTTGCAACTTTGCCCATGCTTTTTTTTCTTGCTGGTGGGGTACTGCAAATTTTAGTAGTAACAACTTTAGTAATAAAATAAAAACTTTATTTAAGTAATAACATGAAGTAATTATTAAAAATATTTACAGAAACAATCTCAAGCTGTAAAGTTAAACTAACAAATGCATTTTGATCAAAAACGGTTGTTTCAAAGAAACTGCCTTTTTCACAGCATACTTGCAGCTGCCAATTCCTAAATATATAGAAAAACAGCTATTGAAGAAGGGATTGCCTTCAGCTTTTGCAAAGGCCAGCACGCTAAAAGATTTGAAGACTGAATCTCCATGTAAAAAAATATCTAGAGAGCATACTTAAACATTTCAACAAACTTCTGGGACACCTGGCATAGGTTTTTACTTGTGAGCAAGAGGCATTGACAAAGAACTCATAAATGCTGGAAAAACCCTAACCCACCTTTTATTTGCTCAAGATCACTCACATCAAAGGAAACCATCATTTCTTCCATGCAAATGCTGTGGGGATTTCTTCACCCAGGACTGGAAAGCAGCCAGGCTGCATAGCATGACAGCTACTCAGCTATCCACAGCAACTGTGTAACTGCTCCATCTCTCAGCAGCAAAATGGCATCCTACCTTTGTCACTGGCGTTGAAGGGTTGTCTCAGTTAAATTACTAGACATTAGGTTGTATTCTAATGAAGAGAAGCTGAAGTTTTTCTTGCCTTTAGGGTTTTCTCACATCTCTAGCAGTTCTTGAAAACTGTTATACTGCCACGCATGGTTTCTCAGATCTTCATGTTAATTAAAATTACCTATTTTTCCCATCCTGAAGTCTTTAATGCAGCCTGATTAATTGCAGCTAATTTTTAATATAAAAATAACTGTTCTTAGAAATAAAAATTCTATTCCTGAAAGTATCCTGTGGTTGTTCTGTGTTTTCCAGCTGGCTCAAGGTAATGAATGTTCTGGCTTTCCAAATAAAACATTCTCAGCTCCAAAGGGGGTCCATGTCCCTTGTGCATCTTGACATAAAAGTATTAAGTGGTCTCTATAGAAGTTTCTTTTCTTCTGATCATTAGTGAACAAACCTGAAATTAACAGCTGGGGTAGTTTCACCATTTATATTTTATATGGGAAAAAGTGAGCAGAGGAATTAAGTGAGATGAAAATGCATGCAGTCTTTTACTATTTCTTCCTAGTGGGAAGAAAGTTCTCTTTCAGATGAGAAGTTGTTTAATCATGTACTTACATCCAGAACTTGAAGGCTGAGCCCCTCAGTTTATTTTTAGGATTCCATTTTTAATTATCTAACATAACCTTTTCTTCAGAGTTACATTTATGCATCTTTGTAATACTTTGTGTACAACAAATTTAAATAAAAATTTCCTGCAAGAAAAAGCAGCTGCAAAGCATTTTTTTCCCTCAACTGTCAAAATGTGGGAGACCTCCCTCGCGTCATGGGTTATTTGTTTGCTCCTTGCCTTCTGAGTGTGAGTATTTGCACAATACACAGAGTAAAATGCACCTGTTTTGTTTTGATGTTCTTTGTTTGTTTTTTTTTTTTGTTTTTGTTTTTTTTTCAGAACTTTTGCAGACTAACTGTAGTAGGAGTTGGTTTTGGGAGGGTGCTGAAGTAATGATCTCTTTAGAAATGATGTTTCTGCACTACATTAAAATCAGATGGTCAAGATTTCATTTTCTGTTGAATATGTACTTGTCATAGCAGAGTTTCCACAAGTGGAAATACAAGCGTTTCAGGTATTGCATCTGCTGTCTATACTTTCTGAAGACATCTGAAATTATCTGGATATTCCAGAACTGTACTTACTGACACTCTGTACAAGTAAAAACTTTGTTTAAAAGTTTCTCAGTTTTGCAGTTTCTCTCTATTTGGAAATAGAGATGTGTAAAGCAAGTCTATACCTTGTGTTTGCAATTACTTTTTGCCAAAAATGTACTTTAACATGTAAGCCTCTAGTTTTGGCCATGAAAGGTTCATGGTGGTTATATGTGTAATAATCAGACAACAGGACAAAAAGCAAACAGAAAGGATCAGTTTTACAAGACAGTGCAGGGCTTTGTTGTGGAGCTCCTTGTCATGGGACTATGCAAAAGCTGCTTTGAGAGAATTGATGTGTCAATAAAAGGTAGAGTTGCTGGTAACTCTTAGTTGGGATGGCTGGGCTACAATGTGTTGTACTTCTGTAACTGTTTAAGGCACTTGGATATATGGAGGAAAGGTCACTGTCTTCAGCCTCTTTCTTAATATCCCCTTTTTATCTGGTCCTATACTTCACTATTAGTCTTGCTAGATCTTTATTCGGTTGGAACTGGCTGCTCTTACTTTCACAGGCTTCTATTGGTACATTTTTAATGGGCTTGGATAAAAGACTAGTGCTGGTTGTATAGACCCCGTAAGCCAAAAAGACCAGGATTTTGCTTTTGTCTTGTTGCTTCAACGAGAGATTGTGAGATGTACGGTATATGTGGGGGCATCAAGTAAACGTAAAGCTTAGCCAGAGATATATTAGAGAATTACCCTAAAAATAAGGAAAAAGGACAGAAATGGAGCAAAATAGGATGTACTTAACTACTACATAGTTGTCCAAAGTATGTGTCTAGAATTGTAAATCACCTTAAATCTTGACAGGTTTGGTCACACCTGGATTCTAGATGTGCTTATGAAGGATGGTTGTGATGCTGTTTTTTTCACTGACAGGTGCTTTATTATCTCACCACAAAGTGATGAAATTGAACATGTGGTCAGTTGAAGATAGTGATAGCTGAAACTCTCTATTGGTTTTCTTTGAACCATGTTATTCATTATTCTTTTTGAAGTAATTTCTTTAGGGCTGTCTTTGCATGTGAGGCTAGAAAAGAAGAGAAACCATATGTATGTTTGGCTGCTTTGCCTTTTTTCCCCGAGTGCACAGAAGCTGTCAAAGGTGCTTTTACTCCATAAGTGAGGTTGGCAGTTAGTTATCATAGTCTGTCAGTGGAAGACTGTGTATCCTACAGACAGAAGTGGCATCTCCACTCACACCCTGCAAGAATGAAAAGAGATCCGGAGAATCGACTGATTTGAAGTCACTTATGATCCATTGTCGAAGGGATTCAGGGAAATCAGAAGGGAATTCCTCCTATGCCAGCAAAGGAAGCTCGTCAAGCACTGCTACTCAGCTGTGTCTCATGGCTTTTATCTGTTTTATGCTGCTCTCACTAGAACTGGCCATTTTGCTGTTTTTTGGAGGAAAGCAGAACACTGGTGTAGCAATCATAAGGGAGTTTAACAGCTCACTTCCCATCTTTACTCCTTGCTATCAGCCGTATCCACACTCTTAGCAAACTAAATCACCCAGACTTCTACAAACACCATTTGTTTTTTCTTTGCATGTATAATGATTGGAAGACCAAATGTTTTGGGAAGCATTGAAATACTATGCTTTTTTCTTTTATTCAAGTTGTTTTGCTTGATTGAGTCCTTAATCTTAGTCCTCTTTTTTTTTTTTTCTTCATTTCCTTTGCTTCTGCCATCATCACCTTTGACAGGGAACTCGTCAAGTTGTGTCCCTTACAAAGACAACTTTGCTAATGTGTGGTTCAAAGTCATGGTGTCTTCCTGAGGTTTCTGAGTGTTGTCTGTGTCTCAGGATGTGTTTCTTTGGAGGAAACATTCTGTTGCAAATGGATGCTTAGCAGAGGTTTTTTAACCTAGTTTTCCAGAGCTTCCTTCCCTTGTAAAGGTTGATTTAGAGGTTCGATAAGTTTAATTGTCTTGCAAGTATGAATTTGAAATTATGTGAAAGCAACCCCATTGAATAACTAGTAATACAGTTGTTATTCAGTAGGTAAAAATGCCTTGCAGAGGTACAGATAATGAAAAAGTATTTTGCTGCAGGCAGAGTGCTAACTGAGCACTGCTGACTGCAAATACTGTTGGCCTTGACAGGCCACCTCTATCAGCCTGTATCCATAGCCTGTAGGTCTAGAGAGCTGGACTGGGTTCAGGGACCAATTGTCGTTATGGATTTGTATATTTTTAGCAGTCTATATGTCATTCTAATTGATGGGCATAGATTGGCATTATGTATTGAGCTTGATTCCTGAGGTATATTTGGCTTATTTAACAATGCTATCTTTAGAATAACAGCAGTATGCTAATCCTCATTAGTGGTATGAACAGCATATCTTGGTGTCATTTAACTAGATAAATTGGTACTGCTGGCCTAGGCTACTCTAGTGTTGATATTTCTATTTTTTAAAGCTGGTATAATAGGCATTTAAACTACAGTAAAGTTAAGAAATGGTTGGCTTTTTAAAAAAAGAAACAAAACTCCTGTGTTATAAAAAGGGTGAAATTTTTATGTCTTTTTGTAACAACTTTCAATCTATTAATCTGTGCATTTCTGAGCTCTTAACATGCAATGGTGACTTGTATTGGGACTGAATACAATGTACTAATGGAACTAGCTTGATGTGTTGGGCTACAATTACTCACTTCAAGGGTGCTTTTCAAAGTCATCATTACAATTTGTAAAATGTGGCACAAAGAATTCTAGATAAAATAGTCAAACATTTTATTCTGATGTGTTAACTCTTCAGACACTTAGATAAACCTAAACATGGGTGTTGTGGTCTAGATGAAAGATATTTTTGGGACTTTGCAATGTCTCTTGAGTTTGCTGAGCTGCAGATAGGCAGAATTATAAGAAATAATATAAACAAGAAATTATTTTCCCTATGGTGTATCCTACCTGCTTTCTCAACAAATTTACCTTGAGCTCATACCGTGGTCTTGTGTTTGTTTGCTCGTCATTTTCTAATAATTTGTCAAGTTCAGCTCATGTTTTCGCTGTTCAGCTGGTGCTTGGGGATAATATTCTGCAAGTGCTCCAATGTTTTTCTGAAACATAATTTAAAAATTACCTTGAAGTACACGTTATTTTGTCATCAGGCTATTTGCTGTTTTCTGGGCTGTTTATTTAATATTATCATAATATTTTATCTTGTAGAAGTCCATAGTGAAAGCTCATTAATAATCTATTTACCTTGATTAAAAAAAAACAAACAAAAACCAAGCAACAAAGAACCTTACAGTCTGTCAGATGACCTTCTCTCTAGTACTCTAATAGTGTAGTTTCTTTAGAGCATTCTGTAAGAAATGCTACCAATCAGGGTATGAGTTGCTGTAGTTACAAGAGCAGCTTTACCTGTAGGTGTGTGGATAGGCCCTTGATAAATTCTTTTGGTGCCCATTTACCTGTGCCTTTTTACCAAAATCCTTTGGTATAAATCACTGATATTCTCACTGAGGCAAATATCAAATACAGGTGAATTTAGGATTTCATCCTGAGAAGTATGGCATAACAAGATAGGTCAGTGTTGTGCTGAATGTCCCTTGTTATTGGAGAGGAAAGCAGCAAATGATAAACATGATGGATTCCTGGTGGTATGGACCTTAGTAAGGTTCTTCATACCCCTTTGCTCTGCAAAAAGGCAAAAGAATGATTGGTAAATCTGAAAAACTTATTATAGGATAGTGGACAACATTGTGGATATGGTAGTGCTTATGTAAGTTGCATTATCACCCCAGAACACTCTGGTAACACTTCTGTTGCTTAAAGGAAGTATAAGAATGCTTTTTTTTTTTTTTTTTCCTTAACAGCATTTAGATTGCTTTCTTTAGTAGCTAAATGCACAAGTCAGTTTTGGTAGTGGAAAAACCTTGGTGATGCTGAATGCTGTTGTAGAGTCGATGAAAAATGTGACTGAGCAGCTTGTGTGGCCAGTAGAAGCTGTGTTACACAGCCTGATGTACTTGTCAATGCAAGCAAGAAAATGCTTGAGAAATGAATCTGAGAAGTGGAAAAAGATCTTTAAGGATGTTGTAGAGTAATCTAGGTTGAAAGGTAGCTCTGAAAATCATTTGGTTCTATCTTATTCTGAAGCAGGATGAACTGTGGTTCTTGAAGCATTTCTTATAGTGGTGTTTATAGCAAGCTGACTTAACCTGCCACGTAAGAGAAAACAATGGTTTTAATTTTAGTAATTCCAAAAAACTGGCAGAAATGAACCTAGTAAATGTAATCGTTATTGGTTTGGGCAATGCCCAATTTTAATCTGACAGCTAACACTATGGTACCTCAAAGAGTGCAAAACCAGAATGATTACAGTGTCATTGTAATACTGTTCTGCATATTTTTGCTATTTCAATGAAACCATTTAACATTGTATTTTTAATTTTTAAAAATGAAATAAAATTTAGATTGCCTAATGAAGCCAGAGACAATGGAATGTTTTGAAAGGAAAGAATATGTTTTGGCAATTCTGCTTGATCCATGTCAGAATATTTAGAGTCTGATCCAGGTTAGAATTGAAACCATATCTCCCTACTGCCATGAAGTTATACATTGTTGAGGGCTGCTTCCAAAAGCAAAATGCCTCTGTTATTGCTCTCTTTGTCCTGAGCATTTAAGCTGAGTAGTTTCTAAGTATAAAGATTAAGTTAGGTTTCTTCCAAGTACAAGTCAAAGATGATCACACTGATAACTTTGTTTGATATAACATTTTGGGAGCATCCAAAAGGAAAAGGGATGGGAAAGAGAGGAATAACTGCTGTTAAAATGTTTAACTCCAGGCACATCAAATAAAAATCCTAAAGGTAAGGTATTAGTTCTAATGTGACTTGAAGAAATTAAGTGTATTTGACCTTTCTGATACATAAATGAAGAAATATAAATCTTACCTCTGGGGAGGTGTGTTTATAATAAAAGACTTCAAAGTTTGAATGTCTAGGGGTAGGCGTGCTGAATGTCTATCTGGAGCAAATCAGCTTGTCCTCAGATTTATTTTTGGTTACAGAGGCTATGTGCTAGCTTTTGAAATAAAAAAAAGGACCTTGCCATGTCTGTTGTTGCCAGCTATTTACACTGACCTGTTTCCACATCACTTACTTAGAACATATTTTTGGTCTGGCTGAGCACAGTGCAGATGTGGAACAGTTGTATGTTCTTAAATGTGGTGTGGTCTTGGGTTTTTTTGGTTGTTTTTTGAAGGCAGTGCTGTTAGGCTCATACAGACTGTGAGAAATGGGATGGTTGAAAGTGAGAGCCTATTGTGCTGTGATAAGGAGACCTCTTGAGTATGAATTCCATGGCAATGGAGTAGCCCTTAAAAGTCCTGAATATATTCAGTGAGAGAAAGGACTGTAAAAGCTAAGGCAAGGTACTGAAATGGCAAAACCTATTTTTCAAAATTTTATTATTTTATTATCAAAAGTAGTTTTAGTCTGTGCTCCTGCTTCTGGACAGCCACTGCACATGATGAAACAAAAATAGTTTTGGGGAGAGAAGTAGGAAAGGGTAGTGTGATGAAGTGGTTTTGGTGTTAGGAAAGCAGGTCTCTCATCTTGGTCTGCAGACCTGCCCCTTCAAAACACACAAAATCTATGGAGTCACATTCCCTTGCAAGTTATTGAATCACTGTAGGACAGGCACCCCCTTCTTAAAGCAGTGAAATTTTAGAAGGCTAGATTTTTTTTGAAGTAGATGTTAAAAGTTTTAGCGTTCCTGTTCTTCTTCCATGGAGCCCGAGACAACTTGGTGTGAGACGTGCTGCAGCAGTGACTGACATTGTTGCAGTATGAATTTACAGCTGGTATAGATAGGACAGAGTGGGGAAGTACATTGTCTTTGTTTTGCCTATGAGCAATCAAAGAGGCCCCAAAAAGTGTAGTGATGTTCCCAAGGTCACACAGGAAGTCTCTGGCAGAGACAGAAATTGGATGCAGGTTTCCCAAATCTTGATCCAGTGCCTTAAGAGATCTAAAAAACAGATATTCACACCAATCACATTGACTGAGTTTTCCTAACCTAATAATGTTCCTTTCAGAAATGCTGTAGGCTGTGTAACAGGAGGTTTCTTTGCTTTTGAGTTGTACTGCATTAAAGTCTGATGTTGCAAGTCATGGTTCACTCTTCATGGTATTCAATAAACTAAGGGTGTTACTTCAATGATGATGTAGTGAAAGTAGTGATCATTTGGTTTCAGAAGACCAGCTCTTTATTATGGAGGCCTTCAGCCTTCAACATCAAAGAAAGTCCTGTTGGAGCAATGGATTATTTTACAACTAATGACATCTAGATAGGAAAATAGATGCTAAGATAGAGCTGGACTGGGAGAATATTGTGATTTCCTATTTAGTGTCCTAATATATTCAGGGGTCTTTGTTAGCAAGCCTATTCTGAGTTTTCCATGGGCAGTATCTGTCATCCTGAGCTACCCTCTTCCTGATTTCATGGCTTTCTTCAACAAAGTTTCTTGAGCATGACACTGTCTTCTTATTAGGGACCATCTTTCAGGTTAATGGTGATTGGCATTAGACCAGGTTTACATCTCCTGGGCAGCTTTTAGTCTCTAGTAAGCTCTTCTCACTGGGTTTTACTGCTTTAGCTGTTTCTCCCTTTTAGGTTTGCCAATAATTTAAACTCTTGTGTAATCCTCCAAGGCTTTTTCTACTCAAAACCAAGCTCAGTCCTTTGATAGATTTTCCTAAATGCTCAGGTTCTGATAATATCCCTCTGAGGGTAACTTTTTCAAGTTATGTTTTGTGTTTCAGCTCTTAAAGCCATTTTCTGTTAGAAGTCAATTTCTTCAGATGGGATGTACAAAGAGCTCTGCCCAATCATTGGCTACCTTTGAAGCAGAACAAGACGAGTGGGCTTTTTTGGAAATCTTCCTTCTGTCCTTCATGCGAATGGAAAAAGCTGCTGATACTCTGCAGGAGATGGTGAAATGCAATTTAGTCCATAGGTGCACAAAGCTTCCAATGCCCTTCTTTACATATGTGCATTGTGAGGATGATTACAGCGACTAGAAAAAGTTTGTATTTACATCTGTTTCAGTAAAGTGAAGTAGGTTGCAATTAATTAGGAAGCTTCTAGTGTGGTAAAAATCATCATATAGGAGGAATGGAAACACATGATTTCCAAAGAGAAATTTAATTCCAGATGGGTTATGCCCTCTCCCAGCTAGGAATTAATTGCAGCCTTAAAAGAAGATTTTAGAAAATTTTATTATGTATGTTTAAAAATAATAATAAAAAAAATCAGCAACAAAAACCAACTCCCTTCTCTCCCATGCATAGCCACAGTTTTAATACTGAGGAAATTTAAATTAATTTAATTTTTTTTTCATTACTTTGCTCAAGTTGAGACAGTGCTTTGATCAACCTTTAAGTTACATACATTATTAGAGTAAAAGGAAGATGTCTTCTGTGGTAAAGCACTGATGCTGGAAATGTTAAGTGTTTGCAGGCTGAGAGCATGCTTGGCTTGGAAGGCCAAAAAAGTATAAACAAAATGTGACATGTTTTATTTTGTTATTTATCCCTTAGTAAAAATACAAAACAAAAGTAAAAATAAATCATATAGTACTCAAAACACTGGCATGAGTAGTCTGGAATGCACCTCTTTGTCATAGTCTCCTGCCATACCGCATATGATATCAAAACATATGCAGTTAGCTTTGAGGTTGTCAGTACAGCAATTCTGTTAAATCCTTCTAGCTTCTTAATATATACATTGTAAATCCTGTGGAGGACATTTGTATATCCCTATTGACATGTGTCATAGACTTTGCTGTTCTGCTGCAGTTCTGTACATTAGTGGGTCTGGTTGTACTTTCCATAACTTGGTACTTGTTTTCAAAGGTGCTTCATTCAATTAATTTTTTTTTTTTTTTTTTTTTTCAACTGTACTATAAATCTGAGCACCTAAACCCATAATACTTTGGCTGCTGTTGGTGACAGTGTAATTAGGAATGAGAGTGTTCAGATTTTCATTCCTAATTAACTGTGGGGGCACAAATTAAACTAGCTGAAAACATGTGTGAACGATGTATTAGCTGACAGGGCAAGTGTGAGGAAGATGAGCAGCATGCAACATAGTAGCATGGATCTTGATGAAACCCTTTCTCTGAGCTGCAAAAATAACTATTGCAGTGTAACTTTCCTTTGAATAGCATGACCTTTTCCACTAAACTCTAATGAATGAACCTGGATGAGAATAGCTGGCCTTCTCCCAGGTGCTACTGAGAGTCAGTCAGGGTTACTGAAGTGATGCATGCTATGAAACATGGTAGTAGAACCTGGCTGTTTTAGAGAGAAAACTAACATGCAAACCTGGAAATGCTGACATCTTTTGATGAACAGCATATTTTAATGCTTGGAATTCAGTGCTGACTTAAACAACTATCAGCCATGAAAGACACTGGTGGACTTGCAGCTGAGGCAATTATTGCTCATCCTCATTTTTTGCTTGGTTGGGGTGCATCTGCAAGAGCGACTACTAAGGGTTTCAGCGATAGCTTACATTGTTATTGTCCTCTGGGACTGAAGCTATTGGTACAGCAGACTTCTAAACCATCCATGTTTTGGACCTTTTCATGTAGTTAAGTGACTACTTTGGCTCACTGATTAGTATTCATTTACAACAGTTAGTGATCTAGCCCCCAACAGTAATTTAATTCTGCCCTTTACTAGGTTACCTAGCAGGCTGTGGGGTCCCTTCTGTTGGTAGGTCTTCATAGTGGTACAAAAAGAACAATTTTGGTGTACTTAATCTTGCCTCAGTGTTGAGTGCTTGCTGAGATTTAATGCAGTTCTGATCTTACGTTTCTGTATACTGTAACTTCAAAAGTTGGATCCATGTTCCATTCCTGATAATGTTTCAAATTTCCATTTGAACTACATACAAGTAGAGAATAGGTGCAGGATAGTGTAACTCTGTGCTAACAAAATCTTTGTTTCCAGAGGGAGAAGATGTAAAACATGTGGTAGTACTATTTACACAATAAAGAACTGCATACAAAGAGTAAAGCAATGTTTGAGTGGACAGTGGAAAATGGAAATACTTCATCTGTCAGTTGAAAGAAAGGGAGAATAATGTTTAGTAAAATGTAGACTAGTCTTAGGCATAAGTAAGACTACATGGAAGATCTGTTTTGGGGTCTTATATACATGCAACTAAAACTGCAGACCCAAGATGCAAAGAATTAAGAGCCATGAGAGATTATTATATGATCTGGTTTAGCTGCTTGTGTTCAGAAAGACAGAAAACAGCTATTGATCCCTATTGCTTGTCTTTAGTTGAAGCCTGTGTTACCAAAACAGCCTTGATTTCAAATGATGAACATTTTTCTAGTTCTCACTGTAGTTGCTACCATGGTTAATCAAGTTTGCTTTTCAAAAAACAAAACACTATCTTATTTTATCTGTGTTTTCTTGACTTTACTTGCAAGATACTATTTACTACTTTTAGCATTAGTTCAAAGAAGTCCTTCCTGATTTCGAGCTTCTATGTAAAGAGTGCAGTCTATTCTGTTTCAGTAAACGGATCTAGCCTTTAAAGTCTGAGCATTTTCTCCAGTCTTTAAATAGTTTCTATGCATCTTTCCTGCATCCTCTTCAATTTCCAACATATTTTAAAAATTGTCTGTATCCCAGATCTTTATGCAGTTTTTTAATCCTTTAGTTTCAACCAGAAAAACCTGCCTTTTTCCCTTCCTCCTCTCTAAATGCATCAACCCTTTTTGACTTGGCAAAGTAGTTGTCCTCCTAATCAATTGAACTCACTAACTACATCTTAGGGAATTCCAATTTTTGGTTGCAGTCTGCCTAAATTTTTCTGTTCTACTAGGTTATCTTTCAGTTTCCTCCTTTCCAGGAAGCTGGCCATTTTGAAGCTGAGTTATGGGACTGTGCTTTGCTTATTTCTTCCTCCATCTTCTTTCTCTACTGATCCCTACTCAACTTTCTCTGCATATGTGCCTTGCAACCTTAAGGTTCTTTGTCTAGTTTCAAACAAAGATGGTCCATGGGGGAGGACAGGGAGTAAAAAGTCAGTAAAATTAGAAGAAAGCAGTTTTTTGGATTTTGGGGTGAACATAACCCAACCCTGGCTGAAATACAAAGGATAAAATACACTTTTTAATTTGTTAAGGAAACATAAAATAATGAGACATCTGCATTTTAGCAGTTTGGTCCATGCTGCTAGTGACACAGGGAGGAATTTTGGAAATTACATAATTTTAACTTCAATCTTTAGAAGCCAGCACTGAGTATCTGTATAGCCCTTCACCTTGTTTCTCTTCTCTAGTTCAGGGGACATAAACCTGCCCCTTATTACTTCTCAAGTTAATTGCATAAAGATCTGATTTGTGAAGGCATCTCATCACAATCTCCTTTTTGTGTGCACAACTTTACACCTGCAAATTAATTTTTCATGCTCTATCTCTTAAGATTATTTGTCTGTGTACTTATCCATCAAGATCATCTCAGAGAAGGGGATCCACCACAATTGACAAGCCCTGGGACACCTCTCTTTTTGAGATCTTGGTTTTGTTCACCTGGATCTGAGTCTGGGTCTTGTGGTGATGATGATATGCTGCAAAAGAAGGGACAATGAAGATTATTAGCTGCTTCCAAGTTCCTATTAGGATTGTGTGGTGAAAGGAATGTGTGCTTGGCAAGGGGTGTTGCACAGAGAGGTGTTGACTAGAAACGGAGAACTTGCCTTTTACCGGAAGTCCATGAATATGAGGTCCTGCTTAAGTCTTGCCTCTCTACCACTTGGTCATTTTATATACTGGGTGCTCTGTTTTCTGCTGTGAAGTTTCTACTGATGTGCATGTTTGTAGTGGGGAAGAAAACGGTTGTAGCAGTCAGCTGGAAATATGTACTATTTGGGGCCAGTGAGGGGAAGCCTGAAGAGGGAATTGGATCAGACGATCACATGTTGAATGTGTGTGACGTGACAGGTTGGAAGAAGGGGTCTGTTTTGGTTATACCCTTCTTTTAAAGACACGCTATGTGCACACAGCAATGTTCAGGGACGCACATTCCTTCGAGATGTCTGTGCAGCAGCTGGGCTTTGTCCTTGTACATTGTCAGCCTGCAGCACTTAGGAGTCTTTCTGGGTAAAAGTCCTTTCTTACAGTAGAGTATTATTTTGAGTGGAAAAGGGATTTGAGGCAAGTTGCACTGGGGTATGGATGATTCTCAGCCTGCCCTGAGTTGCTGGTTCCCTGTCGAATGGCTGACTGCAGTCTCATCCCCCAGGAGCAAACACCCCAGTGGCAACACTACAATGAGATCCTTAATTTCATATGGGACCAGAATTTTAAGTCTAGTGCATGTCAACCCAACATTTTAGGTGCTCATTGGAAGGGGCAAATACGCTGATGGCATATGGAGGAGAAGAAGGTATTTTCTTTGTGCTTTAGAACTTTTTATAACAGTTTAGTGCATGCCTTGCCATGCTACATTGACTTAATGAATCCTTGCATATTTTCCACAAGCTCTAGTACAGTCAGATGAGGCCTCTCTTGTTTTTTTTCCTAAGCCTATGTATCTTTAAAGCAGTAGAAGTTGGAGTGAATTGAATCAGATGTGTTCAGACAAACTGATGTGGAGAGCTCGGTGGGAAGGCAAACCAAACTGGTTTGGAGCTCTTACAAGGCGGTTTTCAGTCAAGGCTCCCTTGTATCGCTGGTCTGGGCCAGCAGAAAAGCAGCTCCCAGCATGGGGTACTGCAGCTTGTGGGGCTCAGCTGGGGACAGGAGGGCCCAGGATATGATGTACAGAAGGACAGCCCCAGTTAGAAAATAAATGCCTCCTTCCATACACACTTTGGCTAACAGGATAGGAACACTTGAGCAGCACATGCACACACAAACAATACGCTCTAGGAAAAGACCACAGAATCTGATAATTTCAGATGCTTTCAAAATACAAATGTCCTGTCTTTGCTTTTCATAACAAAAACGATCACTTAAGACCTTACCACAGCTTAACTATTCACAATGTAAACATCAACAAAACTGATGATTTTTTCAACACTTAGTGTGCCTGTCACTGTGGAAAAAAAAAAATTCAGCACCCAGTCCTTCCTTATAATTTTGCTAATAGGAACCTACAGTGCAGAATCACTATTTGGTTAGACAGCTGAAGGAAAGCAAAGTAGATATGCAGACATGGACACTCCTTTCCCAGACCATTTTCCATTTCTGAAACTTATTTTGTTATCATTTTAATCTATCCAATGCAACCAGAAATCTCTTTCCAAGCTCCTGAGCCAGTCTTCTCTTAAAGAATAGAATAGTTTATGGCTTCTTTTTTTTTTTTTTTTTTTTCCTCCATCTGAGACCCAAACCAGCTGCAGGCTTTGCTTTGTTTCTCTTCCTTTCTTCCCTCTCAAATTCAAACCCCAGAGTCTTGGATCTTGACAAGAAAGGACAGCAGTTTTTTTAATGTGTGGGTTATTTGGGCTGAGTGTAGAGGAATGAATGGGAACTGGGTCTCCATGCCTGCCTATACTGTTATGGAGTACCCAGCTGGATTAGTGGGGCTAACTTGGTACCTGGTGAAGCATCTCTTACTCCTGCTTTGTCCTGGTACTGGCAAGATTTACTTTCTTAGCAGATTCTGAACACTATACAGTCTCTTTTTGTGGAAATTTTCTGGATACATGTTGGTATTTAAGATGCTATGATCTTAGTAATTTATTCTATTGTTCCCATATACATATCATTTTTCTGTGGCTTCAGGTTTCTACTGCTATTCAGGTCATATTAAACATCATTTTTCCTTTTAAAATACTAACATTTAGGATTAATTTAATCCCACATTTTTTCCTGGATAACTTTAAGTTTTGGATGAATCACTCCCAGAAAAAGAATAACAAGTCCAAACCTCAGCCTAAATGTCAAATTGAAGCAGAACTCAATAGGTTTGGATGAAAGCCTGCTCTTGGGCCCCCCTCAAAGTATACACTGAATCAATGTTGAATCTGTCTTAACAAGTCTGACAGCCTTGCTGTGTTGCCTCCTACCTTCAGATCTTCTGTTTTTAGGATTTTCTTCTGCATGATCTATACCTGAAGCATCTCAAACTCAGACAAGAAAAAGGCCTGAGATTTAGACAGAATTAGTTAGAGAATGGAGAAGAGATTATTAGTGAAACCTGATGTTTCCAATTTGTAACTTGTTTTCTTGCAGGTAAGATTTCTTGGTACCTTTCTTAACAGAGGGAAATATTTCCAAGAATTTTGCACCTTACCCTCTTAATTGAAAAACAGCTGAAAGCAGTCAGAGCTTCCTACCCAGAGAAATGTCAGTGGGGGAAAACCTGGGAGTCACCAGGTGAAGTCAATGACCAAGAGTGACATGTATTCAGCTGCAATATCCTTCCACAAAAGGAAGGAACTTCTAATTCTCCAAATCTGAACTAGGGCATTGCATGACCACTGTTCTTTCGATTTTCAACTTCCTAGAAATTCCCATAATTATCTCTCAGCTCTAAAACTGACTGCTCTCTTACTATAGGAAATTAATTCTCAATTGCTTCTTAATTATCTTTCTACCATTTTTTGCTACCCTTTCATTCAATATAGAAGGCATTTTCTAACTCACTTTTTAGAGAGACATTTGAGGAACAAAAAGCATTTCTATGTTGCATATAAAAGTGTAGTATTGTAAGCAATATGTGTATTATTCAGCTATAAATCAGCAGAAAAGCTAACACCTTCATTACACTAAAGCAGAACCATCTGTAATGTCACCTAATAAGGATGAAAGTAAAATACTGAAACTCACAGGAGTTGTTAAAGGTGGGAGAGAGAGACATAAGAGTTGAAAAGGCGTTTGCAGCTTCAGTGACAGGGACATAATTCTTTTAATATAACCTGAGCTTCAATTTTATAGAAAAAGGAAAATTTAATTGATCTGAGAATAGGAGGAGAAAGAGGGTAAAGACAAAAAATGTTAGAGGGAAGAAGAGGAAAACCTTCAAATTGCTCGGAAGTTATTTGAGTTGAACTATGTTTTGTAATCCACCACCAAGAGCAGTGTTTTAGTTACCTTGTAAACATCTGAATTCTTTTTGATGCTCCAGTAACAGTAGAAATTCCTATACTTCCTTTTGTTGAAGTTGGAATGAGTTCATCATACGGCTGCTGTCTTTCTTTGTCTGGACTGTTTCTATTCTCACTGAGGGTCTCTGTTCCTCCTGCTTTTCACGAACTTTGCAGTCTCTGTTTCCAAGATATGTGTATCTTTTCCACCTCACTTCTCAGTGGGAATTCTCTATCTCTGCCTTTCATCTCTCCTGCTTCCCACTATGGAGATGTATTTTATTCCCTCTCCTTTTCCCACCCCTTAAGATGGGCTGTTATCCATCACTTACCCTATTCTGACAGACAGGTTGCAACCCTTGCAAACGTCAGACTTAGGGGTGAGGTTTATGTTCATCTCTTCATCTATGGTGAGCTCTGAGAAGCTCATGGTTGTGCTGCTTTCCGAATCTCAGTGCACCAAGCTGACCTAGTAAAACAGTGGGGCAAAGGAAGGGAGGTCTAACAGCAGTAGATGATCTGTTCTCCTGATGCAAGGCCCACACAGGGTAAAGTTAAGGAAGGCTGAACTGCGATCCTTGTGTGCAACAATGTTCTGCAGCCCATTGTCTCTCTTGGTTTGGTTCATGACTATTTTTATCAAATCCATGTCTGTTTAGATATTTATGTCTCTGTCCATATGTTGTGATGAAATACACTGTTTAATAGGGAGTTTTTGTTTGGGTTGTTGAATTCAGTGTCCTTGCCCTTAACCAAAACAAAACCCAGATTCAGTGCACACATACAGTTCAGGGAGTAAAATGGCTATAACCTTATGATATTTCATCTAATAGAGTTAAAGCCAGCTAGTATTGGGCTGTGGGCCAAAATTCAGCCCTAGAGCACTTTTGAGGCTTGCATAGAGTTGTCATCTTGGGTTCCCTCCCCCTCTTTTTTCCCCCTCTCTCCTCCTCTTCCCTCTGCTCCAATGTCTGAATCAAGCATTTTAGCAGACAGAAAAATTAACTCTTTTAGGGGTGGGGAAGAATGTGGAGGTACCCGCTCCAGCAAGACTGATGTCTTCCAGGCTACGTGTTATTTTTTATTATTAATAGTAATTGTGTTTAACATTTGGGAAAGCACTAGGAACAAGTGTAGGTTAATGTTGCATAGACTTAGAAATAGGAGAAGAATGTAGTCTCAGGCAAGGATAGCTCTGCAGTAAAGCAAAGGTATAGGAACACCTAGTGTCTGTTACCTCACCACATTCAAAGCACCAGCTATTTCACTAGTGTCAAGGCATCAGCTTTGTTCCTGTGCAAGAAGCACAGAGGTTAATGGAGGACTTTTCCTCAAGTCAATCCTGTTTTGCCTGTGATGGTAACTGGTGAGTGATCTCTGTGTCCTTGACTCATGAGCTTTTTGATAGATTTTGTCTCCACTGTCCTTATGAGGACAGGGAGTGACAGAGCAGTTTTGGTGGACACCTGGCATCCAGTCAAGGTCAACCTACCACAGAAGCAGGTCAGCTCCCCACTACTGCAAGCTCTTGGCCCTCTGTGAAATGCTGCCCTGCCTGCTGCGTGACACGTCTCCACTTCTCACTGGATCACAGGAAGTGTGTCTTGAAAGTGCTGGGCAGAGAGTGGAAGATGCTGGCTACAGTCCCTGAGAACTGCAGCCAGCAGGTTACATAGAGGGATTATTTTTCAGTCATTCAGTATTTTCAGAATTTCTGGACTGTGAACTCCACTGGGATGGAACCGCATTTCCTTTTGCTGGCCTTTCAGGTTGGGACCAAAGCTTCAGCTGGGGCTTTGGTCCTGCTGCAATCAGTAAGAAAGGCTCCAACAGCTGGGCTCCTGAAAACTTTAAAAAGCTCCAGTTTCTCAAGGATAGCGGTTGTCGTCTCTGTGTGGGTAGTGCATCAACTAAGGACATTACTGCTGCCAATTTGGAGACCCTGAATGTATGTTGGGGGGAGGAGGGGAGGGTGCATGGGAAGGAAGACCTTGAAACAAGAATAAAACTGCTGGGAAGTGGTTGCATGGCAGCTTGTGCATGACAGCAGGGTGTTTTGTGGTGCAGCCATAGGCAGTGAGGTGGCTTTGACTCAGCAAGTGCTGGTTGCCTGGAGTGTGGGTGATTATTTTGCAGGTTTTGCATTAATAGAAGCTACAGTACTACAGCCATATCTCCATCCTCTCATTCCAGAATGGCATGCTGTTATACCAGTGGAATTACTGTGCACTCCAGACTTTAAACCCATAAATTGCTGATGCCAGACTGTTCTGATGAGCAGCTTTTTGATATCCTTTACATGTTAAAAAGTATTCAGGCCTGTTGACAAAGCAAAGAAATGGTGTCAAAAATAATTTTAAAACCTTTTGACCTGTAAGGTTTAAGAGAATTAGGCACAGATTCTTTGCTTTAAGCCTCTTGGTGACAAGAAATATGGTCATATGCCAGCTGGTTTGATTGACAGTGGCGTTTGTAGTTTCAGCTGCTAATACAGTATGCTCCTTGTATATGCCTAGTGTATAAATATAGAATACTATTTGTCACCTGGGTTGATGGATTATGCATAAGTGAGACAATGTGGTTAAGATTCTAAAGCATAGATGAAAAACTCATAAACTTTACATAACTCATAAAGCAATGCTTAATACTTATAATGAAGTGTCTGTATTTTAATCAAGGGAAACTGTCAGACTTCCAAATAAGCAAAGATTATGCGGCTACCATGGAGAGGTTTTTTCCGTATAGCTACATACTGCTAACTTGCATCATTGGATTTTTGACAACCATAATAAAATGTATTGGAAAATTGATTAGTTTTAAGAGAGTCCTCATAGCCAACTGCTTTTTTTTTCCTAAATGTTGTATATTCAGTCATTGTAGGCCTCACCCCTTCAAGTGGAATCCTCAGCTGAATATGAACCTTTGCATAGGTACAAAAGCACTCTTGTTTCACATTCTTCAATTAGTTTTCAGTGTTTTCATGTGTACTTGCATAAGTTTATTTTTCCTGAAAGCTTTCCCACCACACATAGTTGGCTACTCACTCATTTCCCACTCTGCCATAATTACAAATTATTTGTGCTTTTGAGATGTCATAAATTTGTAAGAACACAGAGATGGCTTTGTAATTGATATTTTCAGAAAATTCTGACTTTTTTCAAGAAAAAGAGCATGGTTAGGTTATTGATTTTTTGCATAGGGAGAAGAGAATTTGCCTTTAAAATTCGTTTATCACCTCTTGAAATATACAGTATAATTGGCATTTTCAGCATGCTAGTCTTATCTTTATTTGCTGAGAGAGATAATGTCCAGATTTTTTTTAGCTTTAAGGGAAAAGATAAGGTCAGGTTCATATTCTCAGCATTTAATAGGTATGAAGTATAAGGAAAAGGGGATGTAGTCCAATGTTCTAATATTTAACTGACTTTAAGGAAAACACTTTTCATAATGTAATGGTTGAAATTAAATAAATGAAAGTTTAATTCTGCATCCATTTTGATCTCACTTTTTAAAAAGCGTAAAAATCTGACTCCTGAAGTCCTTTTCCAGACTAAACCATCCTGTTGATCTGTGGGAGTTCTGCACAAGCAGGAGGTGCAGGGTTCACCCCTAAACTGGTATGCTGTTTATGAACCACTCTGAAGCAGTTTGCTTCATGAAATCACATCCTGCTGTTCTGCTGTCCACTGAGCCTCAGCAGATGTCAATGGCAATTTCATGCATGTTTTGAGAGAAGACTCTGACCCTTCAGTATTACTTTGGTCTACAGAGATACTATAGCAGAGTTTTTGCTTTGTGATTAGAGTCAATGTTTGTGGTGTGTGGGTTTTTTTTTTGTTTGTTTGGTTTTTACAATCTGATGAGCTGTGTGTGGCTGCCTGTTGGTGTTTGACAAAAAAAGCCTAGGCTCAGAAATTACAAAAGTAGATATGATCACAGATATCAGAATGATTAAGATGATTTTATTTGGTTTCAACAATGAGGGATTCAATTAGTTGCATTTTATTATTTGTTCTGTTAGCTTATCTATTTACTTTGTGAATGTAGAATCTAGCTCCTGGACCAAGACCTGCCCACAGCTGAAATAAGATGTATTATCAGAGAAAATGTCTTAAAATGTTAGTTATCTTCAATGTATGATTTTATTTAGCTATGATAGCTTCTTTCCTGTGATTGAGTCTCTGTTGTAGCTTAAACTGGAGTATTTGATTGCCATGTTACTTGCATGACAGTTTGTGAGCTTCTCACCTGTTCAATGAAATGCTAAGAAGTGATTTGCAAACATAAGTTAGAAGACGAAAGTTAAGTTCACTGCATGTTGTTTTTTTTTAAAAAAATTAAATTTAAAAAAATGTTTGAGAATATACAACATTTATTAAATATTCTGACACAGAAAAAATCTGCAGAATGTATCTGTAGTAAATCTAGGTCACGGATGGTAAAAAAATATTAAATAGAAGACAGCTAGCTTGTGTTTATTTTGGTGTGAAAGTTACTTCTCAGGTTTTGGTAGACTTTCTTGCTTCTGCACCTCAAGCAGCTGGGTTTATGGCTAGATGCTATGGACTGAACTTATTTATGTTCTGTCGATAAAATCACTTAATTAAAAAGAGAAATAAACTGCACCATTACAATTTTGTAGAGTAGCAATTGTCCTTAACTTTTTTCTACTCTGTTGTTTGAACTTGAAGTTATTCAAAGATGTGGAAGTTGAGAAGAGGTTACTTCTCCTAGCTGTTACAGATCATTATAGTCTGCCACTTCACTATATGTATATTGAGTTCCATACCTTTTCAGGTTGCCTACTTTCATTTAGAAAACAAAACAGCTTGCCTGGTCTGTCTGCGAAATTCCAAGAGATAACTGTCATTGGTTGGCCACCAGTTCTACTGGACAAAACTTGCTTTGCTTTGCTCTCGCTTCAATATGTCTGCCTTCAGCATTCAGATGTGGTTTTCCTTAAACCTTTCTGCTTTTTGCTTCACTTTAGACTCTTAATACCTTCCTAAAGTGGAAAAAGAAGGCTTGTGGTCACTCACCCTGTGGTTTATTCTTGAGGAAGCTGTACTGGTGGGGGTTAAAATATTTTAAGATTAATTTTTCCAAACTTGCAAAGGCAAGTTCACCTCCCCACACATGTAAAGCAAGAATCCACTGGTTCACTTTTTTGCAGGGTGGCATTTAGGAGCATATGTCAAGTTGCCTGCCCATTACAGTTCACTCCAGAAACCTCAAAGACAATGACAGCAGCAGTTTTGCTTCAGTGCTTCTCTCCCATTCCTCTCTCCACCCTTTTATAGTTGTTAACTGTTTTATTTTTTTCTTAAGAAAAGCTTGTATGACACATAGAAAGATAGTAACACATTTCTTCTTTCCAAAAAAATATATTAAAAAATTCACCACTCTTCTGCTTTTTGCACATCTGTTGGTAGAATGTACAGATCAATATGATCCGTCCTTTGAAATAACATTAAAATGTTACACCTAGAGCAGCTGCAAAGTATAATAGCAATCTGTAATATAGCTTTTTCAAGTTCAACACTCACAGATGAGGTTATAAAGCTTCTTAGGAGCAAACAGTATCTAAAAATAAAATAGTAAACTGGAATTCTTGTTTTGCATAGCAAATGAACTGAAACATTGCTAGTTGATGTCCATGTTTGTCATCCAGTTTACAGCTTTTCATTTTTTAAATTAGAATTTGAAAATGCCAACAAATGGAAGCAGATGTGGAGTTAACCATTTAAGGCTTTCTAAGTCTTGCCAAATTCTGAGTTGATTCTGTAAGGAAGACTGCACATTTAACTCTTGTATTTTGGGGGTTGAAATTTATACTAGGCAAAAAGCTGGGGAGGCAGCTTGACTGATAAAGGCAAATTGATGTGCCAGGGTTTGATTTTTCCATGCTGTAAAAACTGGTGCTACTGACGTAATGCTGGAATAGTGTCACTGTTGCAGGAAACTTTACTTTGAGGCACAATATTTACATTGAAAGATTGAGGATGCAGGTTGTGGTTTTTTTGTTTGTTTGTTTATTTTGTTTTTTTCTCTCACAGTTTTTGCTACTTTGGATGTTTGCAATATGCTTTAGATACTGTGAATTTGTGAAATTGATTGAATAATAAGTGATAGATTGACATGATTTGATTTTTTTTGTTGTAAAGTCAGTTTGGTTTAGTGAATTAGAAGTCAGGCATTTATGTGCTTTTCGAGGTTGCTCTTAATGAAACAGCTTCTGAAGCGAAGGGGAAATGAATCAAAGTAGGAAGTCATTAATTTCTGATGTTACATGGTTAAACCAAGACTTCATGTTATGTCAAAACCAACATTGTGTACTAATGTGTCAGAGTGCAAATGTCGGTCTGTCAAGCTGTGGTTTTTTGTATTTCTTCATCACTTTGCCTCATAATAAAGTGGTTTTCTAGCTCTCAAAGGTTCACTACTGCTAATCCCAAATACTGGATTATCCTAAGAAGAATTATTGGTATAACAGACCTCTGAAAGAAGAACAAAATTAATAGAGACATTAACTAACACATGCTATAGATGGTCTTGAATGTTGTACTTAATGTTTAGTAAGCAGAAACAAAACCTTCCCGCCTTTCCCATGTACAAGATCTGTCCTGAGTGTGTGATAATGTAGGGAATTTGTCCATGTGCTCATTATCAGTCCCTGCTGACAGCTATGATGCTGCAGTGTCATCAGCGTAATCCCTTGATATTTGGCAGAATAAGGTTAAATATCTCCTATAAATTGTTGTTTACCCTTCATGTCTCCCATTTGAATGGGACCACCTTGGAACTGAACTCTGAGGAAATCAGCCACGTCTGAAGGAAGAACAGGAAATCTCCAAAGACAACCCACAAAAAAAGTGGCTGAATTTTCTCTGTGTCCCAGCCAGCTGAGCAGGAAAGTGAAGGGAATAGGATTAGCTGAGGATGAGAGAGACTGGCTGCACAAAGAGAGGAGAAAATACAACTCAAAGAGAAGGTGAGCTGCAGGAACAGAAACCTGGCTGCCCATCTATGTTATAGTTTTGCAATGGATGAAGTAATAAGTATTTATTTTTTTATATGTCAGGCTTTGCTTGCAGTGGGCTATTCTGTGCCTTTAAGCAAATAATCATACATCTATGGAATATATGGGGCTGAAGATCTGTTAAAAAGTGTGTTTATATCAACACAATCACACAAATTTAACAGCACTGGTCCCATTTTGCTGAGAGCCCTGATGGCATGTCTTGCAGGTAAAAGTTTTCTATCAGGAGGCCATGGGAGAAAAGCTGCTGTGGCCTAAACCAGCTCAGGGACTTGTGAGCACACATGGTAGGAGAGTGACTGTCCAGAGCAATAGCCTGTGTAGTGTCTTGTCTAGGGAAAGCTCTGCTGTGAGATTCCATGTTATTCTGTGTAAACCCTGATTTTAAGCTGTTTGCAGATGGCAAAATGTGACATTGTCATACCACAAAGAAAATAAATGCTCACTGGGTATTTTTCTTATATGGTAAGTACATTTCTTTGCCTCAATTATGCATACAGTTTATTATTGCTTTCTTCAAGGAAGTAAAAATAAAAGAAAAAAATAGATTTTTTTTCTGCTAGAATAAAATAAATGAAGAATGCACTAATTGTTGATCATTACAGTTTTCTTTCCAAGATTTATTTTTCCCAAGTAGCTTTTATCAGGACATCTACTTCAGTAGTTTATTAAAATAAATATATACATATTTAAAGTACAAAATGAGTTTTCCTATTGCTGTGTTTAAAACTGTAGTCTACCTAGGACAACTGTGAGCACTGTGCCACATGAAGAACATGGTACTTTTGAAATGAAGACATTTCCTTGTTATATTAATATTTTTTTTCCATTTGGAACATCCAGTTACTCTCAAGCTTCTAACAACAAAGTAAAAGAATACTTTGCACCCACTGACTAATTTTAGCTAACACAAACCAAACATTTCCCTCTTCAACCAAGTGACCTTGTGGCTGCCTGGAAGTGGTTACTTGAAAAAGCACAGAGGCTGCTCAGAGGTGTTGATCCTGGCAGGGGGTGATTTTACAGGCCTGTGCTGATGTCCCGAGGCAGGTGATGTGGCTCGCAGACCCAGAAGCCAGACAGTCAAGGAGATCATCTAGGCCATGAACTTGAACCATCCTGATGAAAATGGAGGGAGTGCCCCAAAGCTAGAGGAGGTTTGAAATGAGCTTTTGGTTGTAAAGCTGTCCCTTAGCTAGAACAACCTGCTTTCTTTGTTCATGATGCTGAAGTCAGGGATAATTATAAATTACACAGATTTTATAGCAGAAAGGGGGAGGTGTGCTTCTCAGCCTGGGAAACACCAGCAATGCAGGCTGATGAGCTTAAGTTTAAAATTACTCTCCTCTGCTCACTGTTGAATTTACTCAGCTCCTCTCCAGTGCAAGGAAGTGAGAAAGCAGTGCTAGATGAGCAGCTCCCCCAGTGCTTCAGTAGCTGCTGAGCTGTGTCTGCAGATGTCATTTGTGCAGGGCTTTAGCAGCCACTGGAGGTCTTTCCCCTGTGCCGTGGCAGTGCAGAGCAGCTTTCAGGGTGCCCTAGCTGACAGGAACAAATGCCCAACAACCAACTTCCCCTGGTTTGAACCTATTCTGTAGTGGGAGGGAGGAAGGACATGGCTTTTCCTCACAGTGTTCCTTGTGTGTGTATATCCTGTTTTGATGATCAGTGAACATTACCTTCACATTCCTACTGTTCACCTGGCTGCAATTCTTTTAAAGTAGCAGTGCTCCCTTTCTTAAAACAAGCAAATAAACAAACCACTGAACAAAAACCCAACACCAAAACAAAACCTCCTATTGTATTTCTAATCTTATATCTTAATTGAATAACAGTAATCTAAGATCAAGTTTCTGAATAATTTATTCCTGAGGTTCTGAGGTTTATAATTCTGGAGGGTAGAAGGGGCCATTAATTACATATATTGCACATGACAGAGACAGTGTATTTTCCTGGTAATTGTTGCACCCAGTTCAGTAACTTGTGACTTAATGTGGTTTTTGAATGCGTAGAAGGAGCCACCTTTTATTGATCTTCAGAGGAATGACTACTGTAGTTCTATTGCAAAACAGCACCTGATGAGGAGTAACAGCCAACTAAACATTAAGTGTAAGCAAGGTAGAGAAGTGAATCTTTGGGACACTCAGCTTCTGCCAAAAATAGTCTTCTAATGGGAATGAAAGCCAAATATGTGGGCAGAAGAAAAACTTCACTATAGACCTTTTCCTCAGCATATCTTGAGGAAAGGCATATTTAATGCCTTCCTGGAGCTGAGGTAGTGTAATTGAGGGCCTGACAGAAGATTTGGAAGGCTGGGCCCAAGTTGCTTTGGCAGAGCTGTTGTAGGAAAATGTGCAAATGTGCATTGTTAATCCTGTTACTGAAGGAAACCATTGTATTGGTTGGAAGAGGCATTAAACATATTCCTCACACAGCTCTGCCAGTGGATCTTCTTCCAACTCTGTAAAAACTTCAGAATATTACTGTCTCATTCTTCTGATTGTGTTTATGTGTGATGGGCAGGGCTGCTAGCATTACCCATGCTTAAGGTCATTTAAGGCTGTAAGCCACAAGGTCATGTTTTTAATTGTCTGTGTTAACTCTGCCAAAGCTGCCACCCAGGTAGATGTCTTCATTCAGGAGAGGTGAGGAGTGGGGAATTTCAGTCAAGCTTAAATCAGTGGGCTTCTCAGAATGAGCTGACAGAAAATGACATTTTTCTGTTCACAGTACAAAAGGAAAATGTCTTATATCTTGCTTTATTGGAGGAAAAAAGCAACCTTATAGTCTGGTTTGTTGTTTTTTTTCTCCTTGAAATTTGGCAGGCAGCATTTGATCTTACTTGAGTGGGAGGAGAGAGGAGAAGTAAATTATAAAGTATTGAAAGTCTGCATCTCAGAGTTTTGTAATACCTGTGTCTTACTAGACTAACTTAATTTGCACAGAAATCTTTGACTCTAGTGTTTTCCTGCATCTTTGAATGCTTAGCTTTGCAAGATTAATGTCATTTAATTTATTTAAAATTATTAATGAGACTTTTTTTTTTAACAGTGAACTAAGCAAGGCTCTGTCAAAGGATATAATTTTGGCACCTATGTTTTCCACCTGCTCTGCCAAAGTCTTCTGATCCCTTACTCCTCTACTGGAGTAAAGGGAGGAATGGGTAGCAGCTGTCATTGTGCATTGGCATCTCAGCAGACCCTGGTCAGGTACACTTTGCAAGCAGGTATTATAGTTATTCCCTAAAACCTCAGGACTGCTGAGATGCAGACCTCTTAAGCTTTAATCCATGCTCTGGCTGGTTTATTGACTTAGGTACAAGCCCCTTTCTACCTTTCTTTCCTTTTCTGAACTACTGTGCTTTAATATTCATCAGTTTATTCTCTTCCTAAAAGAACTTCAGGACCATCAAGAAAACTAAGGAGTCAGAAAAAATGTTTTATTTCTTCACAGCATGTTTGTTTAACCTTCATGACTTTTCTTCATGGATATAAGGATGACTGGGCAAAATTACTACTTTTACAATATTTAAGCTCTGGTAGTGGAGGTAAAGCAGAAGGCTTGGGTGTATGTAGAAGAGGATGTGTGGGGGGAAAAAAAAGCAGCGCCACAGGAGAAAAGGATTAGTTACCCTAGTAAAATTTCTCAGCTGAACTAGAGCTCACATGGCTGCTGTGTTCATGGCATTAGTAAATGTCTTAGGATACCTGCTCTTCCATGTCAAGAAATACTGTTTTGTCTTGTGTAAGAGTGAGAATTTAAAAATCTTTACTCTCTAGTAATAGAGGCCTGGTAAGATGACAAGAAAAGCACAGTGAGAAGACAAGGCAGCAGTTTTCATTTTTTACTAAGCTATTTGGACTCTTATAAACTTGGGTTATCATCTTGAGCTTTACTTTCTGAATATTATTTTTGGAAGTACAGTGTGGTTGTTTTACTTTTAAAAGACTATGATGGAGAATGCACAGCAGTCTGAGGGCTAATCAGTGTGATCTAGAGTTTGTGCCAAAGAGTCTGCTTAGAATATTCTTGATTTGTCCCATCTTTTTTTCTTATTCTCCTCCTTCCCAAGTGTCTGGATGTAGAGAATGGAAAGTAAGTTGAATTACAAGAGGAATTAACTTATTTGATTTACTTATTTTAAATACAGTTATGCAGAGCTGTTTTTGAAGAAATCACTGAACAATAGGTCACTATTTTTACTGGAAGATATTTAGCTGTAAAATACATTAAGGTGAGGAAAAGTGCTTTGTTTCTCATGTACATGTATGCATGTATATGTCTGTTTGAACTCTGTGTCTAGTTCTCTCCTAAAAAGAAATTGTCCTCTTCAGGACTTTTCAACTACTTCAGCTAAATTTTACTCAAGTCCAAACTGTAAGCAGTTTGGGGCAAAGACTGCAACATTGCTGTTTGTCCATGCAATGTCTGGTAAAGCATACAGGAATAAATTGCTCTAATAAGAAATATGGAATGTTTGTTTACTCTGTGAGAAAGTAAATTTTTCATGTAATCCTGGATATCATAGTGTTGTAACATCACTGCATATTTGAATTTTCTTTCACCTTTAATTCATTCTATCTTTCTGGCCATATTTGGAGTGGGGGTTTGGGCCTCCAGAGGCCCCTTCCAGCCTGACTTGCTCTATGGTTCACTTTCATCTATGACCAACACAAAGTCATGCTGCAAACCTTCAGTTTAAGAATTCCTTATTTATTCTAGCACAGCTCTGCATCTATTCCTTTTGGTTTTGTAATGACTTTGATCAATGCGAAAATTATATCAACTGTAGATACAAAAATTTACAGACAACATAGTGAAAAGGTTTCTTTTGTTTCCCAAGGCTAAACTGTGCTAATAATCTCCTCTGTGCTGTAGAGGATGCTGCATTGTACAAGGGATTCTGACTTTCACTGTTCAGACCACTGGAAAACCCACCAGAAAACCATGGTAAAGCTTATAACTATAGAGGCTGTAGGAGGGTCCTCAAGATCTATTTATTTTTTTTTTGCAAATATGGGAGCAAAGCTGTTAAACCTGTTTTGTTTGCAGTCCGATGTGACTTCACAGCTGTCATTCAGGTTGAATTGCTGTGAATGAGCACTTGTGGCTCATGTAAAAGAGTTTTCTGTCCAGATTCTTGGCCTTACTGGCTATGATTGCAGCCTTAGAGTGGGGAGAAAATCAAATAGAGGTATCAAGTTTGGCTAATCTGTTTTCATCCAGGTATTGGTACCAAGTGTTAGAATGAAGATTATTAATATTTTAAAGAAAAATATATTGGATAATTTGTATATGTTAATAGTATCTATTACAAGAATATTGTATGCGTTTTTTATATATGGTAGATTAACTTCATACCCTGGTGTGACTCAATTAGAAAGGCAGGAAGATTTTTCCAGGCTCTGAGCTGACCCACGACCTGGAAGGCTAAGACAGGAAGAATGGTCTGGGGCCAGAGACTCCTAACCTGACTTTTTTTTTTTTTTTTTTTTTTTTTTTTTTCACCAATCTCTTACCCTACCCCTGAAATAGGCTAACTCTCTGTTAACTGCTTTTATTTTTACAGAAAGAGCGTTATAGCTAAAGCATGATACTAAATAGCTGTTGCCACTGTGTAACTCATTTCATCATATAATAGAATCACAGAATGGTTGGGGTTGGAAGGGACCTTAAAGATTATCTAGTTCCAACCCTCCTGCATGGGCAGGGAGACCTCTAACTAGATGAGATTGCTCAAAGCCCCATCCAATCTGGCCTTGAACACTTCCAGGGACTGGGTATCCACAACCTCCCTGGTCAGCCTGTTCCAGTGTATTTGCACTTCATCTTGTTGAACTTCGTGATATTGGCATAAGCCCACCTCTTAAGCCTGTCAAAGTTCCTCTGGATACCATCCCTTCCCTACAGTGTGTCAACCACACCACACACTTAACTGGGTTAAGTGAGATTTTCTGTGGGCTTTACTGAGCATGAGAAGACTATCATTGTTTGTCCTGATCCCACTCAAATGTTTCACAATGAAATGTGTGGGTTTTGGTCTTCACTCAAAAAAGCACTTAGGCATTTGCTGAAGTTGAAGTAAACTAACATGGAATAACCTGGAATCAATTGCAACACTTTTACCTATAAAATACAGTGCACATTGTTGTGTTAAGACAGGCTCTGTTCTTATGGAGGGAATATTGTAGAGCAGAATTGATAGTTGATTTCTTCTGCTGAAATTGTTACTTGCTAAAAGAAAGAGCTGATAGAAGATTGTGGTTTTTTTCTTGTAGTTCCATCTGTCTGGTAATTGTCGTTATTTGGGAACTGGTTTGGGAGCATTGTTGGTTTCTCTGTAGCTGTTTGCTCCTATCTTTCAGTTTTAAGTTCTCTGGGGGCAATACTGTCTTTATAGCATGACTATGCATGCAGCAGCAAATCTCCAGAGCCCTGATTAAGGTGCATTTATGCAATTTTATTATTCTAGGAATAATTTAGGTCCTGTTCTATACACGAGGTTGCTTTTAGGCTGTATCTTATTCCTATCTCTGTTTTTCACATGTATGTGGCCTTTTCCTAGGTCTCAAAGCTGCCTGGGGTAGAGATGCACTTGGGAAGGAGTTTCTCTGCTTGCAAAGGGGTCAGTTCTTATTAGTTCCAGTTCAGTGTCCTCACTGAGGCACAGAAGGGCACCTGCATATATGAACATACCTTCAAACACCTATGTATGAGACGTTCATGGTCTACCCTTGCTACAGACTGAGGCAGATGACGACTTTCTAAAATCATAGAATCATATAATTACTTGGGTTGGAAAATCACATCATTGAGCCCAACCATTAACCCTACTCTACGAAGTCCAGCACTAAGCCATATTCCCAAATGTCACATCTAGGTGACTTTTAAACACATCCAGGAATAGTCACTCAACCACATCCCTAGACAGCATGTTCCAATGTCTGACAACCCTTTCAGTGAAAAAGTTCTTCCTAATGCCTAGTCTACACCTCCCCTGGTGCAGCTTGAGGCCATTTCCTCTTGTTCTATCACCAGTTACATGTGAGAAGAGACCAGCACCTACCTCTTTACAACATCCTTTCAGGTAGTTGTAGAGGGCAAAGAGGTCTCCCTTCAGCCTCCTTTTCTTCAGACTAAATAGCCCCAGTTTCCTCAGCTGCTTCTCATAAAACTTGTTCTCAAGGCCCTTTACCAGCTTTGTTGCCCTTTGGAGATGCACCAGTGCTTTGATGTCTGTCTTGTGTTGAGATGCCCAAAACTGGACACGTTATTTGAGGTGTGGCCTCGCCAGTGCTGAGTACAGAGGGATGATCACCTCCCTGGTTCTGCTGGCCACACTATTTCTAATACAGGCCAGGATGCCATTGGCCTTCTTGGCCACCCAAACACAGTGCTGGCTCACGTTCAGGCACCTGTCAGTAATGAACCCCCAGGTCCCTTTCTGCTGGACAGCTTTCCAGTCACTCTTCCCCAAGCCTGTAGCATTGCATGAGGTTGTTGTGGCCCAAGTGCAGGACCAGACACTTGGCCTTGTTGAACTACATAAAATGGACATTGGACCATTGAAGCAGTCTGTCCAAGTCTCTCTGTAGTGCCTCACTACCCTCGGGCAGATCAACACTCCCTCCTGACTTGTTATCTGCAAACTTACTGAGGATGCATTCTATCTCCTCATCAAGATACTTCATAAAGATGTTTAAAAGAAGTGGTCCCTGTGGAACACATTTGTGACTGTCACCAGCTGGATTTAGCTCCATTCACCACCACTCTCTGGCCCTGGCCTTCTAGCCAGTGTTTTACCCAGCAGAGCACACACCTGTCCAAGCCACGGGCAGCCAGTTTTTTCATTGAGACTTAGTGGAAGAGAGTGTCAAAGGAAGTCCAGGTAAATACCATTTGCAGCCTTTCCCTCATCAGTCAGATGGGTCAGTCGTTTCTGCCCAAGTGGACAACTTTTCTGTGCACGTTCTGACACAAAAGCTAACAATAGATCAAATATTTTTTATTGTTATTCCTGAAATTTGATTGCAAATAAATTTGTGGAGCCAGTTGGTGCATGTAATAAAATCTTATTGATTGAACAGTTAATCCTTGAAAGATACTCTCTGAAATATTGCCAAGGTCAACAAAGGATAGTACCCATATACACGTGTCATAGAAATTACTTAATTTGCCATTTTTATCTCCCCCCATAGCTAAAACCATGCATGACATTCTGGTCTTTTCTTATGCAGTGAGCTTTTTCCCCAAAATACTGGTTTTAGTGATCCATGTTCTGCTTTGCGCTGGTGGAATAGAGAAAAGTGCTTAACTCTGAAGGAGAGATAATCAGTAAATTAGTGTTCCTTTTAAGTTTGTTTCTTTTGGGTGTGTGTGGTTTGTTGTTTTTTTGGTTTTTTTTGTTTTGTTTTCATTTGGTTTGTTTGGTTTTTGTGTTGTTTTTTGTTGTTGTTGTGTTTTGTTGGTTTTTTTCAGTTCTGCTTGTGGATCAGGCTATTTTATTGGGAAGAAATACTGTTAATGTTTTTCAGAAATTAATTATTTCCAAGTTTCCTATGAGGTTTGTCTTTGTGACTTGAACATAAGTTGTCATTTATGTAAATGTGCCATATAGGAGATTTGACTTAAAGCCACAAGAGGTGCTTTCTGAATACCATGCTAATTATGAGAAATGAGTTGTTGTTTTATAATGTGAAAAAAACCTGCATGTTACTGGTGTACTGGAAAGTAAATGGAAGAGTTTCTATTTTTCTGCTGTGACTGGACAATAATGGAGCTTATTTTGCCTCTGGCCTGAGAGATCTAGTGAGTTTACTAATTTCTAGTTGGTCAATAATTCAGTTCCTCACCATTGCTACATATTTGCTTTACGTCAAACTTTGCAGGAAAAAACCCCACAGGCAATTCTTGGAAACATTCATTTGTTGCTTTCTTCTAAGGTTGCAAATTATTTAAAATGCATTTATAGTGGTTCCTAGACCATGATGTCATATTATGCTTCTCTGAAACAGTATGAGTTGAACTGAGACCTTTCGATAGTACGAAATTTTCCTAGGTGACTCTAGTGAATAGATAACCTGTTGTGTCAGCTCTTGTGTCTGAACTGAGCCAAGGTCTGTGTACCCTTCCTGGCTATGTGAAGAGATGATCCTTGTGCTGTGGATGACATTCTGTGTTACATTCCAGGAACATGTTCCCTCTTGACAGCTGTCACATATCACGGATATCCACTGAGCTCTTTGTATGAAGCGGTAGTGAAACAAGAAGTACACAAGAAAATTTCAGTAACTCGTTCACTATAACCCAATCTAATAGAAATGTGCAGTTTCATAAGATGCAAGGGAAGGGGGGCTATGTGTGGAGGAGGGATATCACTGTAATAATCACTGAACTTTGTCAGTGAGCAAAAATACTAATATTAAAACATCACTGAAATTAACCAGAATGAAAAACCTTGTCCTTTCTAGAACTTTGTGATAAAGATTAATCTCCTGTTGTTCTGAGAGAATTCACTTTGGGAAACTGTGGTGTCTTGGGCTTATTGCCATTCTCCTAAGGAAAAAAAAAAATCAAAATCAGCAATCGGTCTTCTACAGTAATGGTGCACAAGGAATTAATATGCACCAGACAGAATGTGATGCAGGACTGATTGTTGCACCCAAATGTATCCTTGTAGGACCACTCTGCAGTCTTCTGTACTGATGATATTCAGCTGGTTTTAAAAAATGGAGTTTTTCAAGCTCAGGCAAAACGTTCTACTTGCCCTTTTGGTAACCAAGACAGAAGAAAAAAAAAATCCAAACTAATTTTAATTACCTGGGAATTTCTGTATTCCATGCTCTTTTGTTAATTTGCTTTTAGCAGGTATGGCATAGTGCTTGGGGGAAATATTATTTGAATTACTTTTACTGCCAGCCAAAATCATGCATGATTTAGAGGGAGCAATAGAAGAATAGCAGTCTGCATTGTAAAGGTAAAGGAAAAGACATAAAATGCATTCAAAGCTACCAGTAAAGACGCTGCTGCCAGCTCTGAAGAGCACCTGGCTGGGTATTAAAGGACACAAATATGTTCCTCTTACTGAGCAGTATTTTATAGACTGCAGTTCACAGCCAAAGAAAACAGCTCTTAGAGCTTTTAGGTGTCCATAAACACATAGATGAGTACGAGGGAGCCAGAACAAGGGATAAACAAGGTAGCTAAGTATCAGCTTGCCACATTGCCTTTTGGAGTTCCCTAAATATCCAACTGAACTTGGAGTATATTACCTCCTCAGCCTTCCCATTGCTTTCCATGGTTCCTGGAGGCAGTGTCCCTAACATAGGAGAGGAGGTCAATGGAGCAATGTCATGATATAAACTCAGGCTGTGTCCTGTCATCTGCATAATTGCTGGGATTGCACAGTTGTCCATATTTCATGTGAGCTGGCAGTGACCACTAGTCTGTAGTCAGGATGGGAATTTGGAAGAAGAGCTGCACCTATGGTCTTGTAGCTGCTGCCAGCATTCAAAGCATTGCAAATGGGTTTCATAAACAGATCTCACTAAGTGTTTTTAGACAGAGGAAGGCACATAGCCATAAATAGAAAATTGATAAACGAGCGACTGTTAAAAATAGTTCATTAAGAAATGGTGAGTGGAGAAATAATATGGATATGATAGCATAAGGAATATTCTACACACATACTCGAAGCCTTTAACAGTTGCCAAAACTCTGATGAAGTGAATGAAGAGCAAATGGGTTGTATTTCAAACACATACCATTACACTGAGCAACAGTAACATTTTATTGCTTCAGTCACATTTCTTGACTGAAGTAATAAAATTCATAAAATATAAAGAAAATCACAGGATTTATCTCTCCCTCCTGTCCTATTCCCTGCCCCCCCCTTTTATTATTTTAAACTCAAAACAGACCTCATGGTTAAAAGTATGGCACTCAGATTATGGAGATGTTTAAAAAATCACTTGACAGATTCAAAGGAGCAGCATGCAGTTCCATACACAACCAGATTAATAAGAAATACTTTCTTTAAAGTTATTTTTATGGTCATAGCTTATGTTGGGTGAAGCTATAGAAGAAGCTACTGTACACCTGGTTTCAGCCACAGTCAAACAGACTCAAGCATGTGCCAGGTATTGTCCTGTAGAGTCAAAGGCAGGTAAATCACATGTTCACAAAGGTGGACACATGCTAAGATTTTTTGATCTGTATTTTACTTAGTTTTAGTCTGAATTACTACATGATTTAGTTCAAATGACCTTATTCAAATTGAGGCCTTTTGCAGGTGTTCATCTATACTATTGCTTTGTAAAAGGGAATTCACTTTTCTAGATGTAGTCACGCACCTATGAACAATTATGTAGTATTTTGTTTTTGTATCTGTGTTGTTTTTGTGTGGGTGTTGGGGTTTTTTGTTTCAATTGCCATTTGGAAAAAAAAAATAAACAAAACCCAGAGATTCTGCAATATATTCCAAACCTGAAGACCAGCTTCAGAGTATTAGGGCTTCTGGATGCTTGGCTCATTTCATGTTATGCAATATTGTTCCATCACTGATAAACACTGAAATAACATCTGATCTCATAGTGCACACAGTTTGTTGTAATTTGAGTTATGTGCATTATATTTTGATTGTCCAGAGCCAAAAGTTAAATACAATCTTACATGCATCCATCAACCTTTATCTGCTGCTGCTGTTTTCACTGAAATCTCGGTATGATATAAGTTGTTTACATTACTTAGTTTTTCCTAAAATTTCTTTACCCAGGGATAATACAGAGCCTAATATGGAGTGGATGATCTGAGATGCAGAGTGCTCCCCTTAATATGAAAAGTGTACCTAATATTTTTTTTTTTCTCTCTCCCCATTATTGCTCTGATCTGAAAAGAAAGAGAAATTATAACTGAGATCCTTTGTTTTGTAGATTCTTCTTCCAGGTCTTCTCCCAGCCCCTCTGGCTATGGTGCTTGCACACACCCCATCCTCTGCTGGGTGGGATGAGAAGCACTTGGCCTTGTGGCAGGGTTGGATGCAGTTATCAGCTGGATGTTGTCTGCAGCTTAGGTGTTAGGCACGCGTGTTGCAAGAAGAGGTTCCAAGGATGTATTTGTGAAGTACGAAGTAGCCACAAATTTCTTTACAGTACTTCCTGTTTACAGAATGCCTTGCTACTCTAGAAAATAGATAATCACAGTGGGCTAGTGACAGGTCATCCTGATTTTGGTCTGAGATACAGTAACTTGCTCAATCCCAAATCAGGTTCTTGCATCAAGGCGGAGGCATCGCAGTGCCATGCACTTTCTCCTTAAATGTGCCTTTCTAATGAAGAGTTTATCAGTGTTATGTACACTGATGAAGTGGTATAGTACACTGTCAAGGCTAATGAATGATCTCTGTAGAGTATCATAACCATTGCTTATATGCAGGAAGAAACAGCTGCAGAAGTACCTGTACAGACATTTGGCTCTTAATTTCCACTAAAAACCTAGGAGTAACAGCACTAAATACCTGAGCCAGATCTAAGTGCAATTCTGTTTTCTGCTCATCTGTACCTATAGAAGTATTTTTGTTTCTTTCACTGATGCTTCCCTGTTGCTCTCCATGGAAACTTTATCTGTTATTTGCTTCCTAAAACATGTCCTGTGGCACTTTTTACTCAGCAGAAAGCCAAATCAGTGGTGATTTTCAAATCTGCATTGTAATACATGTGACTGTGCATACAGCCAACACAAAGTATGTGAAAATTCTTTGCAGATGCCCTGTGACTTCATTCACACTTCAGTGATTAATTGAAATGGGTAATTCTTTTAGAAAGGTAGTATATGTTTTCCTAGTTAATCTATGTGATAATCTGTGTTCCTCTGACAAGTTAATAAGCAAAGGAGTTACGTTATGGTTGTAAACCAGACAAACCATAAACAGACTGCTACCTCATGAAACTTCACTTTTATACTTTTTCCTCCTGCCAGAGCAGACTAGCTTGCATTGCTTTGAAGTACAGCATTTGTTGCACATCTGAAAGCATTTCTTTCCAACTAGGAGGTGTATTTCATAACTGCATTTCATTATGAAGCTGTGCACATTTGGGCTTATAAAGAGAATTTGAATTTAGGAAATACAGAGTACCCTATGGAAGACACTCTCTCCCATCTTTTTTTTTTTTTTTTTATTTGCTTCCTAAAACATGTCCTGTGGCACTTTTTACTCAGCAGAAAGCCAAATCAGTGGTGATTTTCAAATCTGCATTGTAATACATGTGACTGTGCATACAGCCAACACAAAGTATGTGAAAATTCTTTGCAGATGCCCTGTGACTTCATTCACACTTCAGTGATTAATTGAAATGGGTAATTCTTTTAGAAAGGTAGTATATGTTTTCCTAGTTAATCTATGTGATAATCTGTGTTCCTCTGACAAGTTAATAAGCAAAGGAGTTACGTTATGGTTGTAAACCAGACAAACCATAAACAGACTGCTACCTCATGAAACTTCACTTTTATACTTTTTGCTCCTGCCAGAGCAGACTAGCTTGCATTGCTTTGAAGTACAGCATTTGTTGCACATCTGAAAGCATTTCTTTCCAACTAGGAGGTGTATTTCATAACTGCATTTCATTATGAAGCTGTGCACATTTGGGCTTATAAAGAGAATTTGAATTTAGGAAATACAGAGTACCCTATGGAAGACACTCTCTCCCATCTTTTTTTTTTTTTTTTTTGTTATATGAGTTTGTTTCTATGTCACTGACTGGCTCATTAGAGTTACAAAGGGGACTGCTGCCACCTTGGCTTGCACAACCTCTTTTGAAAGAAGTGAGTTGACCCTTGCTTGTTTTTCAAAAGAAAGCATAGTTATACTGCAGCAAAAATTTTTGGATCCTGAGCTGCCTTGATAAAAGACACCTCAGCCCAGGGTGTCCCCTGCTGTGTTTCCTAGTCTATCCATAATTTCCTGATAATAGAAAGGTGGATCTTAAGTATTTTTTAAAAGAATTTTTTCCTTTTGAGATGCCCTTCTCTGTGTGTGCTAGAGTAGAGCTGGAGATCTAATTTAGCAGCCTTGAGGGGCTGTAAATGTGTAGTTGAAACTATGGGGTCTCGGCCATCTTATTTTCTGAATTTGCAGCCATAATGTAGAACACTTGCATGATGTAGCTTGTGTGTCTTACAAAAAGCAGTATGTTAGTTGTTCTTCCTTTGTGTACTAATTAATAACTGAAGATATTTTTCCTCAAGCAGTCTGAATTTGCATGCGAACAGAGAGCTCAATTTTGCTACCGCAAATGAGTGGTAAATCAGTATGATTCAAGTCAGGCTCTTAAGTCCTTTGAGGGAGAAGAGAATTATGACCAACAAAAAATCAAATTCTCTTATGTCAAATTTTGAACAAGGTGAACTTTGAATGGAACCTGTGTCAAGTATAAAAAGACTACAGTCAGAAATTAATGAAGTAGGAGTATGCACACTTTGCAGCAAGACTTATTTTTCAGCAGGGAAAGCTATTTGTAAACAATTTCAAAGGTGTACTTCTGCATCAGCAGAGCCTATCTAGCTTTTTGAGCTGAACTTCTTTTCCATGTATTTTAGCAACTCATTTATTTTGGTCATAATCAGGGAGATCCCAGCTGTGCCTGTTTAAAATGTGCAATTCTGTGCAATAATTTTTGTTAGAACAATTTTTCTTTTCTGCAACACATAACACGTCTGCATGTACTACAAATGCCTGGTGCTTTCATGTTTTTTTTGAAAAATGAAAATGCTGTTGCCAGATGTTTCTACTAATTTAAAATTAACTTGTGCAAGTGTGCCTTCCACTTTCTTGAATTATATTTCCAGGTTTCTGGATGCTGGGGAACAGCCCAGTTTTTGGCCCATAATTTTGGGATTTGCTTTCTTTTAATTTCAGGTACAAATGTATATTGTTTAACACAGTTGGGCAGAAGGATTTAGGTGGTCTGTTTTGGAGGGCCCATCAGCCCCTTACTGAGGTACATGAACAGGGCCTTGAGCAGGATGTTTTTTCTCCTTGCCTGAACATTCTGGTGTACCCCTCCCCTCTTCTGTCGCCAGGTTGGAGGATGGGGTTGGGAGCCTGACTTCCTGCCTGAGGCTGCAGAGAGACTGGTATTCTGCTGCCATGGTCTGGCTGTGCTTTCCCTGGGGCAGTCCTGCTGTTTTTCAGGTGCAAGGATCCTTTTGGTCAATAATCGAATAAGGTTCAGAGTTACCTGTGCTTCAGCTGGAGGAGTTGTCTGATTATTACTTTGTCTGCATCACTTAAACCATGCTGTTCCTGAAATGTACTGCTAATAGAAGGATGACTTTAGTGTTCAGTGTATGGCACTGTGCAGTGTTAGATAGATATAAATGCACTGAGGGCTGGGATCTGTATTGCAATTCATGTAGCTGAATCCTTAGATTGAAGTATTCTCCATGACTTAAAAGAAGAGCATGTTCTGCTAGAATAAACACTTGCCATGACAATTGCTGCTATAGGTAAGTAGTCCTCTCTTCATAAGAGCAGTGTTTTTACCCCTTACAGCATCAAATCAAGCAGCAGTAAAGTGATCTCTCTATTACCAATTTGTAACCTGATGAACTACACGGTAGTGACATGTCTATTTTCATAAACTTTGTTGCTAAAAACAGATCTTCACTCTACAGACTGCTTTAGCCTTTCCCAAAGTGACAGCATTTTGTTAGAAATAGCTTGTTGGGCCTTCTTGCCCAGCTACCCGTTGTAGTGCCTCTGTCTGCGAGAACAGACAGCTGAGGGAGTTTGGTGTTTTGAAGGTTATAATCACAGCAGTTTCATAAGTGCTTTATTTCAGTTCTCTTCTGGCTGTGCCAGAGACAGGTGCGGTCCGGTTCTGATTTCACTGGTCTTAATTTCTTATCTGACCTGGTAGTCAATCAAGGGCATGAGAGACAAACAAGAGAAAGCAGGAGAGGAACAGCCTGAGATGGACGGTCAGTGAGGGTCCAACGCTGAGCATCTGACTTTTCTCATCCAGGAGCTGGCAGGTCTGCCTGTCATTCAGTGCTGCTCTGTGTACTGACACTACCCTGTGCAAAATGGATTTCTGAGTGTTAACTATCATGTTCTTCTTTTCCTAAGGGTCTTCTGTAGGATTTCATTTGCAGAGCACAGAGGGCAATATCTAGGGTAATTCCAGGGCTTAGTGGATGTGATCTTTTGTCAACTCTACTTGTGAGTGAAATTAAACTTGCTATGAGTACCCACAATCTGAGCTTGTGCAACACAATTCCTGTCCAATGAGTGAGAAATCATAAACCTGACAAGTATTTATGAGAGAGAAAAATGAGATGTCATATTATAACAGGAATATATTCATTAAATCTATCAATTTCACAGAAACCAAGAATTCCCTCTTCAGTAAAAGGCTTTGAGTAGGTTTATAAAGTCAGATTCTTTTATGAAATGTTACTTCTTAAACATAAATATATAGATTTGGGTCAGTATGTTCTAAGAGTGCAAGTTACAAAAAGGACTGAGTTAACATGATGTTACAGTAGCCACTATGTTTTTCAGAGGGTATTGGCCAATATCTCCATCAGCTTATGGCAGATCTAGCCATACCTGAAAAAAACCTTACAAAAGCAATAAGCCTGGAAGGGAGTTAAACCTTGAATGCTGGTAGCCTTATGTCACTTCCCATCACCAGAGAATTTGATGCAGCCGGAATATAGCAAAGACTTCAAAGAATATTTTTTTTCTAAGAACTTGGGGTGTGAACCTTGCAGAGTCTTCCCTGTCTGCCCACAAGAGGAGAAAGGTGTCTCTTCAGTCAGAAAGGAGACAGAGTCCAAAGCAGAAAATCTGGACTTAGTTTCTTGAGAATATTCACTTATGTGGTCAGGTTTTCAGTCCAAAGGAAGAGTAGTCCATGTGGTGGTGATGTGAATGACTGAGTGCCATGTGTATACAATGAAATTAAACTTAATATCAATTCATACCAGAAAATTAATTCCTCTGCTACTAGCATCGAACCACTAAATTTCCTAAGGGGAACCAAAGCACTGGCATGGCACAGGAGTTACAGCAGCAGGGTAGTGAGCTGGCCAGCTTGCTCACTGGGAGGGGGTCCTGGCTTCTCCCTTCCAGGCACCCTGTTTGCGGAGGCTTCAGAAGTCAGCCTGTAATGTGATCACAGCTTCATTAATAAACCTTTATAGCTGATAAGGTTTGGAGAAATTTGGCAGGTGCATAACAAGAAATGGCTAGATTGTGTGATCTAGTGTGCCAACATGCACAGGCAGGTATGACACAGTCAAGAGGGAAGAAAAGACCAGGGTGGAAGCAAAGTTCCACTGCCTTTTTACCAAATAAATGACATGAACCAATATCTAGCTATAACTAGGCTGGTGTTATCAGGTTGCCCTGGCACAAGCTGCTGATGAGCCCTGCTCTGTTCTCAGCCCGGTGAGTAGTATAGCCATCTTGCACAGATTTCCAGCCACTACTGTCTTTCTTTCTGATGGTGACGTGCTGTGGAGGCGTCACTTGTTTGGTTCCCTCCATTGCCCTCATTCCGCCTGCTCCTCATGGTTAGCAAAACAGTTTGAGTTTTGTTTGGTCTTTTGTTTTCTTTTTAATTTGGGTTGGATGTTTTGTGGTTTATGTTTTTGTGTGTGTGTTTTGTGGTGTTGTTGTTTTTTTTTTCTAAGAAAGCTCTTAAAATACCTTTTGATATGAGTCAAGTAATGACTGTGATCCCTGTGCTAAGGTAGTTTGCAAAGAGTCACTGATAATTTTTCCTCAGCAGTATTTACAGATGCCCAGTTCTTTGGTATGCTGGCACCCCTTCTTGGGTAACCTTAAACTGTCCTGTGCATGGTCTGAAATTGTGAAGGGTATAAAAAGCACGAATAGAGACTGAGGAATGAAGGCTTTTACTACTTAAACCTCCCCACTGCCTGGTTTCCTTAACTAGATAACAAACAAGCACTGTTCAGAGGAGCATAGATTGAAAAGCTGTGTGTATTCTTATGGGGTAACATGTCATAAGTGCTAAAGTATAGGAACCTGTAAAACATACAAAAATCATCTGTATATGATTGTGTTTGTGGGATTCACATCACACTTTGAGCTCAGAAAGTTGAGGCACCTCTAATATTATTACAAAATACACATCTAGGTGTATTTAATTGTTTGAGTGAAACATAATGTAGCTATTATACCTAGGAATATTAATTCCTAAATCTGTTTACAAATGACAGTCTCAAGTTTGTTTTAAACTAAGCATTAGCACTAGATATCCTTTCATGATAACTTATTAATTGGGATTGTGATGAATACAATGAAATACTATTTCTAAAAAAAAAGTACAATTAAACATGGTTGGGGAATTTTAGTTAAAGTTTTATTTTTCAAAGTGGAATTTAAAATCTATTGTTCAAATAAATCAATTTTTTCACTTAAAACAAATTAAAACCTTTAGCTGTAGCTAAAACATTAAAGCTCTACAGAGAGGAAAAGTTGCATTGTGTGAGATCTGACTTTAATAAATGTAAACCCTCACTAAATGGTATCAGTTTTGTTTATTTGCCCATGGGATACATTTGGATTGATCTGCAGGAACTTGTGTGTTTCTTATCACCCAGTTACACAATAAATATGACCATGTGTCTTCAAAAGAAAACTGGATCTCAGTCCTCCTTCAGGTTACTTCTCTTAGTATTAATCAGTCATCATCCTTATGGCATGCAGAGGTCCCAATACAAAAGGCCTTAACTGTTCCACTATTTCTGCACCTTTTGAACGTCTGCAATAAGACAGCTTAATGTTCAACAAGGTTGTTGCTGGATAGTCAGGGCAGTAGTGACAAAGTCTATCACCACTTACAAATGTAACAATTAAGTTCAAAGCCTTTGTACAGGGCTGTTTGTTAGCAAAGAGAGCTCTAAATCTGAGACAAAATATTAGCAATCAGGGAGCAAAGGGGTGACGAATTGTGACAGCTAGAAGTATCATGCTGAAGCCTGGTAACCTGGCTGGGAGAGTCACTACTTGTGTGTTTCTCCATTATTCAGATTAATTCCTTTCATGGTAACTGAGGGGTTACTTTGAGTTCTTCCTGCTCTGTCTATATCCTTGAGAAAAACTGGCGAATAAATGCTGTGTATAAGCAAAAGCTGCCTGAATTTTTTGCCTGGCATGAATAGCCTTCTTGGTTTGATTCTTCAGGTCAGTTTTTGCCTGCTTGTTGTGGCTGAACAGCAACTCTTCTCAACCCACCCAGCGCTGCATCTGTTTGTGTCCAGGAGGGGAAATCCCAGGGAGTAGAGGTGTGCCCCAGCCTGCTGCAGGCTGTGGGGTGATCCCTGCTCTGGGGACGTGCTCAGCAAGTGTTGAATTACCTGCTGGGGCCTCGAGGGCACGTGTGGCAGAGGGCACTTTGCTGGTGCCCTGGAAAGGAGCAGCACGCTCCTTTTTGTTGCCCGCTGTTGACAGCGGGACACCGGATACTCCCTAGGGAAATGGATGGCCCCTTAGTTTGTGTGCTGCCTCTCCAAGTGCTGGCGTGACATCTTTCCCTTTTCCCTCCCTCCTGCCTTGCAGGGTCAACCTCCTGACTGCTGAGCTCCTGTCCTGGACAGGAGGCATTGCATGGGGCCCCATGGGCAGCTCAGGCACTGACAGTCCTCTAGCCACTGCATCTCAGGTGCAGCAATCAGGAGAGAGGTGCCTAGTGGTGGAACACTGTCTTCTGAAATGCTGGGGTACCAGAGGGGGACCCCTGAGGGGGGAATGCTGACAGCCTAGCAGGGGCTTGCTGCAAACCTCTCCCTTGCCAAGCTGTATGTTCTGAAATCTGCTTCCTGAGAACTCTGCTGCCCTGCTTGGCTCTTCTGCCTGGGGTGGGTGTGGATGGCAGTGGTCCTTCCAGTTCACAAAGGTGGAAATGTTCTTCCCCAACAGCTTTCTGCTACCTGAGCTGTATCTCTACCTTTTCCTTTTGGGGTATCTTGGGCAAACTTGTTGGAAAAAACTCACTAAGGCTATTCTTAGAAGTCACTAGTAATGAGTAGAGGCCTAGGGAGTAAAGAATTTAATTTCCCTTTATGCCAAGACTTTGAAATGAGGTGTTGGAGTGGGTTATTGCTGCACCCATTCTCTTTGCTCATCAGAAAGTAGCCTAAAGCACTGCAGTAGTTTCTGTCACAGCAAGATGACTTTAGAAAAACTATGGTTTAAAAACATGTATTTTTAAAGCACTTCCTAGAAGACAAGCTCTGCCTGACTCCTGGGCTTGTCAGGAGCTGAAAGGTCTTTCTGTATGCAAGAATCACTTTGGGAGACAGGTGCAATTTCTGTTAGTTTGGGGAATGTGTAATAACCCAATTAGCGATCACCAAAAGGTGGCAGCGTCTACATCTGCTTTTTGTTATGGCCCATGCTGCCAGTTGAGCTAAATATCTGAGATTTAGGTGCAATGGGAACCAGGCAGTAGCAATTGGTGCTGGATGAGTAGCAACAGCAGATACATGTGTACTTTGTTTTAGTGTTTTGTTGGTCAACCCAAGTGAGGATAAATAGGCAGACAAACAGATTAATGCTACTGATGGGCTCCGAGAGGGCATCCACATCTATATTTCATCTCTTCATGATGGCCCCAAGCTAATCCTTGGGTCAGGACACTTCCATGCCTGGGGATTTGGAATCCTGGCCTGAGTGTGAGACTGCCTTGGAACAAGGGTGCTGGGAAGGATCAACACTGAGGTTTCTACAGCAGGAACCAAGAAACATTGGCTCAGCAGTGTTGTGTCAGGAGATACAAAGCAAAAAACCCTGAAGTTAGGCGGTGGGAGAAAAAGTAACTCATGTGCATCCTGATGAAAATGTGTATTTGTCTCTCTCCTAGAAAGTGTCCCTACGTAGTAAAAATAAAAGTGTCTATGTATTTTTAAACTTTGCTGGTAAACCATTTTCCATGTGGTAAAATGACTGATTGTCTTAATATTTTGCCTCATTTTTAGCTATCATATGAAATTAAAAAAATATTTAGCCAGCTTGAATGAATTCTTTTATCTCTCCTTAGAGGATAAACTTTTGTAAGAGTCCCTTAATGTTTTCCCTTTAAAGAAATATTCAGTAAGATTGCTCTGTTGCCCTTTTAATTTCCTTCTACCTTTTTCTGAACTGCTTTGTAGCCCCAAGGTAACACGTTAATTAAATTAGGATAAAAACTTTGTTTCAGTGCAGAAAAAGAATTGGGCATGTTTGTTTGTTCTATGAAGGAATTCTTCTTTTTGACTTTTTATCCTGCAAGGCCCTTCTGAAGTGCAACACTGAGTGAAATCTCTGCAAACAACACTTCACGTGCTGGGGCCTGATATTTTAGTTCTGTTAAAATCAATAGGTTCAGTTGTAGTGGATGGAAACCAGATTTTGCTTTGAATATCTCTTCTACAGCAGTTGACCTGCAGAGAAATCCTAGTGTTGCGGGGTGCAAGTGTCCCTTCATGTCACTCTCACAGCATCTGCTAAAGTGAATGTTAATTGCATACTCACGTACTCAGAGACTGGCATTGAGACTTCAGGTAAAGAATTGAAAATAATTCTGCTTGTTGAGAAGGGTGTTGTCCTAGCCTTGGAGGTTTCCTGGTTTCCTCAGATGATGCCTAATCCAGCCCTGGAACAATAGAGTTCACTAGTTGATTTTGGATAGTCTTTCTGCATTAATATTAGGCAATTTAGACAGGAGTTTGGAACAACGTTGAGTGATGATATTATTGATCAAATATAGTTACTGGACTGACAAAATCCCTGTTGAACAGATTATAACTAAAATGAAACTCAAAAATTTGTAATATAACCCATTTACGGACCTTTGTTTCTTGAAGGAAAGGGTTACTTTGAGTAAAACTTCATGTCATATGTTCAAATTTTGTGCCTTTTAAAGTCTATTGTATTTTTAATGCATAATTTAAATAAGTTACTTCATTGTTCTGGTGACTGTTTATCAGAACATGTCAGCTTTGTGGCACAAGATGTAGCAGCAAGAGCAAAACATTAAAAACACTTTCTTGCTAAGCTTGTATAATCTTTTTGAGGGAACTTTTGAAAAAAGAGTGTTTTCAGTACTACAGTGCTGCAATAAATAGTAGAACTTAAGAGTATACTGTCTGTCTAAAAAACAGCTGCTCAAAACTAACATTTGAAAATAACCTGTCCCTTATAACAAAGTTTGATGGAAATTATTTTTTTGAAACCTTTGAAATATTTTGTCCTGTTTCAACATATCATGTATCACAGTTTAATGGATTAAGCATGTAATACTTATATGCCTTGTCATTTTTCATGTAAGTAAAAATGAAGTGTTTAAATTAAGTTGATAATAGGTTCTGAACAATACAATATTAATATAGAAAGCGGAAGATTTAATGTGAAATCTTGGAACGAGGTTAGAATTTTTGTTCTGGTATTTCAACTTATCATCCTTATTTTAAAGAGTTTTTAAGAATAACAATGGAAAAGAGGAATGCTCATTTCAGTTGTGTAATTTATTGGATCAAGGTCTATAAGGCTGCCAAAATTCCTGACATTTCTTATTAATGACTTTGAAATATTATCCCCGTCTCAGTTCTTAAAAGCCTTAAAAATGTACCCAGAAGTTTCCCTTTTCTCAAGAAAATTAGCAACCTTAACTGCACTGGGCTGGTAAAGCCTGTGGTAACTGAACTTGCTAAGTCCTCCTGGCAAGCAAGGAAGGCTGGCTTCCCCATTTTCTCCTATTTTCAGGAGGAGAAAAAAAACAGAATCCAAACCCACTATTTTCACCTATTCTTATACTGGTGAAGCATAGGAGAACATTTTGCAACTCCTTTGTTACCACCCTCATTCTGTGTCAGTCTACTATTTAGGTAAAATGCCCTTCATAGTGTATATCTTAGGCCAGGAACCCCCACATTTAATTTATAATCTCTCCATAATGTGAAACTACTCCCTTAAGCCCCAAGCTTATTTCAGTTCATCAGCCTTGGTCATCTTGGTTTCTCACACACAAGTAAATTCTGAAAGATCATGGTGGGGGAAACAACCCTGCTTACTCTCAGGCTCTGAGATCCTCCTTCTCCAGCCTGGTAACCAATGAACACAAAGAACATCTGGCTTACAACGATGGATGTAGCCTTGTTTTGGGAGGAAACATGGACATGGAGCATCTACCAATATGTAGCAACTGCAGCTTTATGGAGTATCAACAGGAATTAATGTAACTCAGCCCACCACCCTGATGCATCTCTTCACCACTTGTTCTCTTTGCTGTGCTGCTTATACTACCCTTGCTGTGGGCTTGGTGGAAATCCAGAGCTCTGAAGCTCTTTGAGGTCTGTCCAGCACCTGCTAGATTCTCATGTGTCTTTCTAGGCCCATACAGATGGTATAGGGAGGGCTACAGTGTTTATTTCCTATATTGACGCTGGGTTTGTTTGAGCTGCAATCAGAGGCATTGCTGATAAACCTTAGAATATGGTTGGGTACCTGACAGCACAGCAATTGGCACTGTGAGTATGGTAGAAGCTCCACCAGCCCACCTAGGATGCTAGATCTTTCTTTCGAGGATTCATTTGGGCTGGTCTGTAAGATCTGCAGGTCACAGTCTTTACTGATGTGGCTAATGAATCCAGTTAAATTGTCTTAATCTTCACATATTTTGCAAAATGTCATCCTGAATATGTGGACACTTGGCTTTATCCAAGTATGTCTGCTGAATCATAGGGTGTACTATGGCATTTCTTTGGAAGAACTATCTGCCAGAAATGAGACACTTGTCTGTACACAGACCTTTAGGTATGGTAAAGAGCAAAAAGACAGGCAATGCATCTGAAGTGTGGTATATGAAGTTTGAATAATTATTTTTTTTTGCTGCAGTGAAATCACCTCAGGAACTTTTTTTTGTTTGTGTTTTTTTTGTTTTTTAAATATTTTGTTTGTTTGTTTTTTTTTTAAGAGTCATGGCTTGATTCTGAGTTAATAAACTAGGGAAAACCTGTTCCAAGTGCTCTGAATCTGTATTCTGCACTTCAGAAAATACCCAGAGCAATTAGTGAAGGTCCCAGGAACATGAGGTTGACATTCATAAAAAACAACACACTTTTAATTTTCTGTGATATTCTAGTAGCCTGTAAGATTTCATTTTAAATACATTGAGACAGAAATATCTTATTGCATGATACTGATGGCAATTACATCATGTTAGCAGAAAGCAATTTGACCTATGATAAATACTTTCCATTTCTGCTATAAATATAGCTTTCCCTCTGTAAATCAATTTACAGTTGCTCTGTTAAGTCTCTAGAAAGTCGGTCCTGCACAGAGACCCAGGGCATGAATGCCAGCATCCTGCCTTCAGAGAGTGCCTGAAAAAACCACCTGCTTGGGTGAGTGCTGCAACAAGGTGACAGACGTCAGCATGACTGGTTTGTGCCAATCCCCTCATTTATCTACCCCTTTGCAGCCTACGCTCTGTCTTTTCCTGCCACGCAGCCGGCGTCACAGGGAGGTTGAGCCTTTTCTGCCCTATTAACTTTGGCATGTTTGCTTTGCTTTTATCCTCCAGCCTCCTCTCTCCAGTAGCAACTGCTTGGCCCTCAGTCCGAAGGATGGCCCCATGACTCCTTTGTTTAACTGCTGTTATAAGCTGCCGCACAAATTGCTTGGTAGAGGGTGATTTGTAGTGACAAGGCTTGAACCGTATCCCCAGAGATTCACCAGATACCTCTGCAATGCTCTGCAACTCTCAGGACAGGGAATAGGAAGCTCAGCTCCTACTCTCAAGCCTGATCTTGCATCATCCCAGCTATTGCATAACAGTGTAGCTAAGATGCAATGGTATGTCCTCCTCCTCTCTGTTGCATTAATGTGGCTCTGCTTGCTCACAGGAGGTGAGCCAATCCTCTTTTCCCTTTTTGTATGGATCAGTACACATACAGTGAGTTATACACATCCCTTGAGAACTATAGAGATAGATCAGATCAGTAGAAATTATGCTTTCTAAAAATCTTTTGAGGAGAAATGGGCAATTTTCTGGAGGAGTATGTATGGGATCCAAATTAATCTTGTGTATGCCTTTAAGTGTCACAGTCAACCTCACACAATTTACAAATACTAATAAAATAGCAGAGGACTAGTTTGAAAGACTATTTTACTTGAATTTTCTTTTAAATTTTGCTTTGAAATTTCAGGTTTTGCTTCTCTTTAGTTCTCATTTTTTATTAAATTTGTGATGTATGTTAATTTTCTGTTGCATATTTGGTGCTGTTCTCTAACTTTGTCTGATTTCTACCTCACATTTTGAATTCTGATGAAGATTGCATCATCTGCTTAGTTCTTAAAAACTTGAAAAGCTTCTTTTTGTGTTCTATATTGTTCTATGTTTGTGTTTTTTAAATTGTATTTTATACCTATTATCACTGATGGAAATATAAACCCCCTTCTCTTCCTGCCATTTCTTAGGGCCCAGTAATCCCATAGCTGGTGATGGCTTCTTATCCTCTCAAGCCTTCAAACAATAACCCAAACTGTAGACCTCCTCTCCTCATTCATCTTTCTGCTACTGAAATACCTAAATGCCAAGCAGAGGGGTGCAAGTGTGAAGGCTGGCATGGTAGGCGTAGTTTTGTTTGGTCAACTGGCTGCAGAATTACCGAGCATTTTTTCTTCCACTCTCAGGGTAGTTTTGCAGCACTTAAAGGTAGTTGTAGGAAGGAGTGGATGGAAGTTCTGTGGCTGAATTTGAGATAAGAAGCCACCATGTGCAATCTCCTGTTACTGGCTATGATTAAATCCCAGACAACGGTTCATCCTGTTGTAGTGGGCATAACATTACTTCCAGATAAAAGAGTGAATGGATGTAAACTCTATCTCAGTCCTGGAACAGCCCTCTCCTCCCCACCTACTTTGCTGCTCTGAGTAAGTTTATGCCAGGATCCAGTGGATGGATTCAGAAAAGAAAGTTGAATGTGTTGGTAGGTTTCCTATCACGATCTCAAAGTATGGGTAGACCTGTCTTGGTGATGATAAAATGGGGGACAAAAAGGGTCACTCCATATTTTGTATCCTTTGTTTCATAGTGCAGAAAAAAGGTTTTGGTTTTGACTGATCTAGGGAACAACTCATAGGTTCACAAGTCAGCTTTATGTCCTGGCTTATGGCCTCAGGACTAAAATTCCAAGAGAAATAAGAGGCTAATGGCTTGAATTTGAGAGGCTCACCTATAGACTGTATGCACAGCTCTTCATACTTGTGAGAATATATGCAAATCATAAGAATTATGTGTGGGCTTTGAGACTACAATAATTCAGTTTTTTTGAAAAGCATAGCTAGGGTTCCTGTAGGTTACTATTTTCCTTCATTCTGTTTCTCTCACACATACTGTATTTTCAACACATGTAGCATAACCTTAAAGCTGGAGCACTGAATCTGTGTTCTCAGTGCACTCTGAGAACTCAGGGAAATTGAGCATCCAGTCAGGTGACCCAACTAATATGTGTCTGGAGAAAAAGAGTGTGGCCTTGGTTGTGGCTGGTATTTTACATGTAGTGCATCAGTGAATCAGTAATTTGTATCACAGGAGTGCTTAGAAGACCCAAAAAATCAATTGCCTTAAAATATTCAATACACAGAACTGAAAAAGTTGCTGCCCCACAAAAAAAAAACCAACAAACATGATGCAACCTTTGATTCTCTAGTGAATTTGGTATACTGAAAAATTGTTTATAAATGCATATATTGTCTTGTTACATGATGTGCACATTTTTCTGTTGCACATTGACTGTTTGTATGATGCATTTAAAATATCTTTTCTGGAAAAGTTGGAAGTTTTTCTTTGTATATTGAAAGTGTCACGAAATCACCAACACAAAAGCACAGATGTTCTGTGGCTGACACACAGGCTTGGGAGTGCTTGTTTCTGCATCAAGATATTGTCTAAATAGATAAAATAGCTAAACATTTTTCTTTTTTTTTCTGCCAGAGATCTAAAGAGATGAATGACAGGCCTTATAATAATGGTAAATATGCTTGGGGCAATGCAGAGGCCAAAGACCATGACCCTGCATTGGTAAAACACTGTTTTCTGGGAGAATCTTAAGAATTTTGAGTAGACTCAAACATGCATGGGAACATTTGGGATGTCTTCAGCTTTCTTCTTTTTTTTATCTCTTTGGAGTAACTTATAAATATTTCAGAATGCCCCTGTGACATGTCTGGTTTTGTGTGAAAAAAAATTGAGGGAATATATTTTAGAATTGTATCCCAAGTGTTTATAAGGACTGTTGTAGCTAGAAATTCCTGCAAAAGCACTCAGTAATAACTGTGCTAGGTACGATCCGTGACACCTTGTATATGGCTAACAAGGAAAATCCTGCTCTAGAGGTATGACCTAACCTGCATGTCACAGAGGATTAAACAGATGGGATAAAATGACCAACAAAAAATAGTGGGAACTGCTTTGTGGAACAGATTGAATTTTCTGCCTAGAACTGAGGGACATAGCAGATAAAGACACTGAAATGTGTGGTGAGGAAAGTAAACATAAATGGGATGATACTGACACTTCTCACTGAAGGTCTGTTAATATTTAAATGGCACCTGCAGTTTTCCTGAAGGTTTGGAGCAGAACAGAGTCTACATCAGGAGACTCAAAGCTGAGCTGAGGCTAAAATTGAAGTCTGTTTAACAGAAGCAAGCTGTCAGCAACTTGATCGCATCATCAAAGCTGATATAAATATACCAAGATGACCGAGTCATTCAGTGCCTGAAAAGTATCACGTAAGGGGATTTATCCATCACAGGGAGAGGGCAGAGAGCCCACAGCGATCTGATTGTTTGACGTCTTTCTGGATGGTAGTACCTATTTGATAATTGAGAAGGGGAATTGCCAATAAAAAACATTGTCTTCACACATGAACTGGGCTGAATTCAAGTGTTTATAAATAGGGAAAAATGAATGCATCAGAATGTTTTTTTGTTTTTTCAAAGAAGGAAATCTGTTAACTTAATTGTTATTTTCTAGAGAACCTCTAGAAATTTTCTTTGAAAAATGGTCACTGATTTTTTTTTTATGCCAGTGTACCTCTACCTCCAGCTATTTAATTACAATAATTATAGAATAGCACTGATAATTCCACTTCACAGCAGATTATTTGTGCTCTCTGAATCCCAAGTGTGTCTTTCTAGTAGTATGAATGTTTTTCAGAGGCTTATTTTACCGTTATATTCTTACATATTGATACTGCCATGCTGAAGCCTGCACAAGTTCTTCCACTGATATCAGCTAGAAGCTTAAAATGCTACTGAAGGAGACAGACCTTGTCAGTGTAGTACATTACAAATATACAGGAGACAAAAAAAATATAGGCTAAAAAATGTAAAAAAAAGTCTTATACCTTCAGATGACTCTTGTTTAAATGTATAAATCTTGTCAAATGCTTTAGTTTCTGAAGGAATGCTGTTTTTAATCTACTCGTATTTATTAATGTGACACTTGAAGATTTTGCTAATCATAATATCACAATGCCTAGTGGTCTGTTTTGTATTTTATTTCTGAGCAAGGCAGTATTTTATTTATTGTATTTTATTTCTGAGCAGACAGAGAAATGCATTAAGGTAATTTTAGGTCTGTCTTGTTTTAGTAATGTCCATCAGTGACCCTCACAGCTGAGATGCTCAGCCAATGTGCCTGGCAATTGTCATCTTCAAAGACTTCAGCACCTGGTTGTTTCCTTGTTTGTAAGGGGATACAAGCTGTAAAAAGCAGGGAAAGCAAAGGGAAGCTTATTATGTGGCTTCCTTTACTCAGAGCTTTTATAATCCACTTTGAAAGCCAAGAGGCTTCGATTGCTCCATCCTGTACAAAGGGAACAAAGAGACTGCTGGGGGCTGCTCTATCTGCTGTACAATGGAGACGACGTCCCTTGGCTAGGAAGGCTGATGTCAGTCCCAAGGGGACAGCTGGCTCTGACTGTCCTGTCAAGGAGCAGGGTGTCCACAATGACAATGTGATGGTGTGCAACACCTGAGGACAATCCAGGTGGGTGCTGGATGTGGTGGCAAGCGATGTCTGTTCTTAGGCTGAGGGCTAGGACAGTGCTGGCCAAAAGCCAAAAACGCTGGCTATATTACACTTGAATAGTTAATCTACATCTTTTGCCATTTTGTATAAGAATATTTCTACTTCTTAACCTTTTTCAGGTAGTTCGGTATAAATTGCATATGGGGTATGTGCAGCAGGTATTTAAACTTGCTGGTGTCAAATCAATGTTCATCTCAATAGCAGAAAGAAGGAAGGTGGGGATTATTTGCAAGACTTGGCAAAGGTGGCAGTGTTTGTCTTCAGTTGGCTCTCTAGGTGCAATTGCTGAACGGGTTTTTGGACCTTAAGCTGACTGTTTAATCATCACCGAAACTTTCTGGGTAAACAATAGACTGGAATCACTTGCTTGACGCTAATATTTCCATTATATTTTCTTACTCAGAGTACTGTCAGATTGGACTGGAATCAGCCACGTTTGCTGTTGGAGTTTTCAGTGTTTGTTTAAAAAAGGAATATTCTGAGAGCACAAGAGGTCTGTTATCATTTTCATCTGCATACATAACTTCCAATGACTGTAATGGGAAATGTAGAGAGGGAACAGATTGCCTAAGAATGCCTGTCTTTAAAGCAATCAGTTTGATAAATGACCTGACTGAGAATGGTCAGAAAGACAACAGAAGAAAGACTTATCTATGAAGAGGTACCAGACTGTGGTGACGGTTCAGGACTACTTTGCACTGGAAAAGGTGTTTGGCCTTTTGTTTCTACAGTGTTCTATATTTCTGTTGGTAACTTATGTGTTTGAAGCCTCTGGAGCTGTTGCTTTTATCCTCTGTAGTTAAGGCGAGAGGAGGTGGAGGCAGGAAGCTTCAGTGGTTCTCCAGATAGAGAAGTGGTAGGGTCTTATCTGAGGAATTTCTGGTGGTGGTTCTATTCATTGACTGCTGGGCTGCATGGGGCAAGCAGCACCCCAACCTACATCTAGGTTCTGCAGATGTAATAAATCTTGAGAGGATTCAACCCAGACAACCTTTGGCTACCGTGACCATTTTGAAAGCCTGCAGTATGATGCAGATTTCACATCAGATGTCTCATGTCACTATGAGCTGTCTTTTTTGTAGGAAACTGTTGAAAATTAGTGAGATTTTGCACAAATAAGTCTGTGTTATCTCCTGCAGCGAACTTAAAGGAATGCTGGGAATGAAGACCTGTTTTCTGGTTTTCCCTATTGGCTTCTCAAGAGGTCTTCAGACGCTCAGGAAAGACAAGTACTATAAACAGTCTAGCATATAAATGACAACACATACTGTAGTTTCTAACATCAATAAATAATTAAAAAGATATTTTAGTTTACACTTCCATATTTTGAAGATTTCAAGGAGCAAAATTAGTCTTTCAGTGTGGGGATATTTTTCCTGCCTGTGAAAGAACAGCTGGTTGGGATAGATTGGTGCAATTCTTTGGAGGAATGTTTTCACATTAATGCATGCTATTTAATAAAGAATTGTTTTCCAACAAAAAAAAAAATGTGCTCATCCCTTTAGAATTTTTTCTGGGAAAAAATACCAAACAGACAAATCTGTATCCATGGTTAGTAAAATTAGTTTTTTAATTACAGCATTTTGATGCTATAACCTCAGATTTCAAGATGCAGATGTAGGAAGAAACCCAGGTTTTTAGTTTTTTTTCTTAAACTTGTAGGTTTCTGGAAACTGATTTTAAGTGTGCTTTTCTTTCAATTTGGGGAAATTTCCAAGGTGTTCAGATTTTCTCTAGAGAATAAATCCTGAGCCTAAGTCAGTAAAGGACTCAGTTTTATCTTGATCACTCAAGTTCTCATTCAAGAAAATACTTGCAATACACAAAATTATTGACAAAATGTACCAGATCTGTGTGCCAGCTCTTACTCTTGTGAGCCTTTAAGAATCTCTTCAATTTGTGTTAGTGCCAGGAGTTTTGAAGTATGCCATTAGTAATTTAACAACACAAGGAAACTAGACGGGAAGAGAGGTGTAGTTTCCCATGAAGTGCAGGAGAACATTTGACTGGGTGGGAGGCTGGAGTGTTACATGTTTTAGAAGCCAGGTTTTCAATTCTTGTTCACATTCTTTTTTCTGCCCTTTCATCTTTTCTGTGGCACTGCTTAGAGAAGGCTTTCAAGCAGCTTCATCAGCAAATGCAGATATAGTAATGCAGTGGTAGAGAGAAATTTTTTAAGAGGGGTCTTGCTTCCCAGCTTCCTCAGTTTTCTCCTGAATGCATATCCCAGATCCATGGGTTCTTTCTCCTCGTTTTTGCCTGTTCTAAATTTAGCTCAGCCACTTCCTCAAAATAAGAGAAAATTAGTGGGATACTAGGAGATTGAAGAGATCTTTTCATCAAGATCCATCAGCATAGTGCCCCCTTTACAGTATAATGAGTTTAGGTGAAAAATTAAGCCAAATGAAGTGTGGACTTGTAATTTAAGTTGCAGGTTTTGTGTATTTGTGTCAAATGTGTAAATGGACACAGACCTCTTACCCAAAGAGCTATGTCTCACACAAGTTTCAGTGTTCTCTCTCCACTTCTTACTGAATCAAGGCTCTGACATGGCATTTCCTTAGATTTGCAAGCTGAAACATGATTTGAAACTTAAAAACATGTTGCTATGGCAAGTGGTTTTGCTTGTGCCTGTCTTACCATAGACCAAGACCTGCTTTTTGGGAAAGGGGAAAAAAGCACTCACAACTAGGGATTCAATGCAAATTTATGCCCAGCAATCCAAGTATTTTATTTTAAATAATTTTTTTTTCTCTCATCTTCTTGGTGGTGCTTTCCTTCAACAGTCTGATTCCTTGCGTTAAAGTAGTTTGGTCTTTGCCATCTTTTGGCTTGTTTGTTTTTTATTCGCCTTCCCAGGAAGACTCTTCATTAAGTGGCAGCTAAACTTATGAAATACATATTTAGATCCAAAATATCTTTACATCTGGAGTGTATTCATAATTATTTTTTTTAAATAACCTTGTCTCTGGTCACTGACATGATGCCTATTTATGGATGCTGGTGTATAAGGCTGGTTCTCTCCTGAGTCAATATGAGTTTTGCAGTTGTCTCTAGTGGAAGCTAGGGTTATGCACTTAGGCATAAAAAGTTTGATGGAGGCTTTCATTAAGTTTGTGAAAGTCATTAGAAGATGATAACCTTTTGTCCCTCCTGACCCTAGTGTGGATTTTGAACTGGCTACCTAAAGGTTAAAGATTCTGTATCCCCTTTAAAATGCTTTGATCCAGGAAGCCCATTTTATTTTCAAATCCTTTAAATTTCCCGTTTTCTGGGTTAATTTTAAATGGTGGTGGGTGGTTCTTTTGCTTTAATTTCCTGCTCGTCATTCTTCCTTATGCATCCTCTTTAAAATGAGATTGCTTGTTGGACCTGGCCTGGTTATTAGGCAGCCTTGTAGTAGTGCTCCCTTTGAGGCTTTGTCTTCTCTTCAGCAGACAAGAAGAAGTGTTCATATAGAGAAGGTCTGTGTTGAGAAACCCTGGAATGAATCCCATAATTTGGGTCTTCACACTGTTGTGGTTCTTTTTTTTTTTTTTTTTTTCCTCTGGAGTTTGGAATTTGGTAAAAATATCCAGTCAGAAATTACGAAAATGTGGGCTAAACTGACTTAAGGAGAAGGTTACAAAAGGCAAGCTAAGCATTTCTGCTGTTTAAAAAATTTCCCCAAACTTGTTTAGCAGAGGTTTTTGCTGTTGAAACTTCAGTGTTTCTCAGTCCTGCTGTGCAGTCTACAATCTGAATACTGAAGAGTTTACCTGTTTCTCATATCAGAGCTCCGGACTGAAGTTTAGTTACTATCAAATAAGGGCAAATTTCTCATTGCTTTACAAAGGGCCAGGGATAGAGGCATTCTGATCCACACACCTGAGCTGCTGTTCTGGGATAAAAGCCTTCTTGTTAGTTTGGAGTTTTGTGGGGGTTTTTTTTGTTTGTTTGTTTGGTTTTGTTTGGTTTTTTGTGTGTGTGCTTTTTTGTTTTGTTGGTGGTTTTTTTTGGTGTTTTTTTTACCTTTTTTTTTTTTTTTAATAATAAAAAAGAGAACTCTCAGCTTTCAGTCCTAGCTGCAAACATTTTAAGGATTATATTTGCTTTATTCACCTTTAATTCCAGATCAAGATGGAAAGTGGTAGTGAAATGTATTCAGGCTCTCTATGATTACTACCTGCCTTTAGTTTAGGTCAAAGATTGGGCAAATTGTTAACTTTCCTGTATTGTCATACTTATCCTGTTGTAGAACAAGAGCAACTTAATACTGTGTCTGCAGACTAGGACTGATTTCCAGTCTTACAGAACCCTGAACACGAACCTAATGTGTCAACATTGCCAAAATAGGATACCAAAGGCAGTGCATCTTACATCCCACAAAAGACAGAATTAGATAGGGTGAGATTTCTTTGAAATATAACAGTGTCTACCTTACTTAGTCATATTCCCATTAAGCATTTTACTTGAACAAAATCAAGACCGGGTGATTCATATAGTGGGATACCTTTTAGTCTGTCTGCAGGTGCAATAAGTTTTTCACAACACAGTAAAATTTCTGTGGCAGTAACTTGTAGCACTTTTTAAGTACAGATCTGCATGCTGCTACTGTGTGAAGGTAAGGCACTTCTTACTTTTCATAAAGATGAGAGAACTGACATGGGAAAATCCTCCTTAAATTATTCACCTAAACTGCACTTTAGTTTAATTACCTTTTGATTGTTGTTACTCAAACTAAAGTCTGTTTTAATGGCAGTACCTCCAAAAGCACTTCATGTCAAAAGATGATTTTGAGGTTTTTAATTTTGCCTTGATAGTCTTTCTGCAGATCTAATCTATGAAGGACAAATTGGCAAGACAAGCAAAGAAGCTGTCTTCAGCTTACACCTTAGAAATGGAACCAAGATCTTAAACATTATTGTTGCAAGCATGGTAGTTTCAGAAGTTGCTTAAGAAGGAAAAAAAACAATTAGGAGAAATAAGAAATATTTGCATATTTTTTACTTAGTAGTTTTAATTCCTTCATGTTTGTTTGCACCCCACCTCTTTTCTGAAGGGTTTGCATGCTGAATGTTTTCATCAATCCTGTTCAGAGCTGCTAATGTTTTCTTAGTTGATTTTTTAAACTCTTCTACTCAGTCAATGGCTCTGCCTCAGACAAACCCTCTTGAGTTTGGATTTCTTGCTATTTAAAGGTGCAATACAGATAACTTCAAAAACCTAGAGATTTCTTTTGTTTGACAGACCCTGCAATATTGGAGAACAGTCCACAGAAAATTCCCTTTATGTAATATCAGACATAATTCATGGACAAATCAAGCCAATAAACCTGCTGTAGCAAGAGAGGCAGCTTCTCAGCTGCACTCCATTCCTTTCTGCATTGAGCTGGGAGAACTCAGGTGATTAGTTTTGTGAACATAAACTTACACAGTTGATATCATTTTGGGACATAAGTCATTGTGGGTACACAAGACCTTTGTTTCAAGGCAAATAAAAATGAGGCATCAAAAAAAAGACAACAAAACAAAAACAAGTTAGAGGATTTACACAACTCCTATGCCTTTGAATATAATGCTTTACAAGAAAGAGCAGAGCTCAATCCAAGTTGTGCTTTAGTCTCTCCTATGTATATATGAAGTAGCCGCTGTTGTCTGCTGAGGGCTGATTTATTTCTCTGTTTTCATGTGTAACTCCTCTACCCGAAAAATACATGACTCCTCAAACATGTTGCTAACTGGGGACTTAATGTGGCTTCTCCCTACAGACCCAAGACTTTAAGTTCTTGTAATTTCAGGAGGGAAAAAAATAGCGCAACTTTTTTTGTCACATTATGTGAAATAGAATTAAATTTAAGCCAACAAATTAAAGTCAGGTGTAAAAAGATTTTCCCTGATAAAATTAAGGGAATGGATCTGGCTCCTCTCCAGACAAACTCTTCAAAATTTCTCACTGTTTTGACATATCTAACAGAATTCTATGTATTGCATGAAGTCTGAAAAGTATAACAGGAAATGGTGCTGATAACAAAACAAGCCAATAAAGTTATAAATGCAAATTTAAACAGGTGACAAAGCTAATATTTTGCCTCTATAAAGTAGTTACAAACATAGAGTACCACTTCTTTTCTGCTTCATTTATGAGGACAAGAATTATAGCCATCCATGCCTTTAAAAGTCAGGTAAATGGGATCTCTCACCATGATAACTGAGTGACCAGAAGAGAAGAACATAATGGTAGTGCATTTTGAGTTCAAGTCCTACCAAATGGCTCTTGGGTTAAACTTTGGGTATACTCCCTGATGTTTAAATATGAACTACTCAAAAGAAAGATACAGAAGTTTAAAATAACAGCATGCAGATTTCTTTATAGAATTTAAAGAATGAAAAACACTTGAAAAAATATCAGCAGGCAGGGGCAGGAAGAACAAACGGTAACCAAATTGGTTCCTGTGACAAACCATAACATTTACTTTAAAGCATCAGCGCGCTAGTCAGTAAAAGTCAAGCTACTACTCTTTTAATAGATCCCAGGCCTTCTTAAACTCACTGGTCTGCAAGTATTACCCAGGTCAAGAGCAGGTCAAAAAGTGAAAACCCATGTGAAAGTAAACTTTAAATATCTGCTTTTGAAGAACTACAGCAGACTGTCTCCTCTGTAGTAAATATGCTTCCTCTATTTGTATGGCATTATACAGTATGCTGTACTTAAATATGGATACTTTCTACACCATTTGTTCTGTTGAGAATTAAAAAGCTCCCTTGTTATGTTTTTATATAAGCCAAATTTATTTTACTCTTCAGGTTTTGGGGGATTTTGCTTTAATTGTCATGAGATTTAACATATCACAATTATTTATGGTAATTGCCATTCAATTTACCAGACCATGTCTTTCAGTTAAAAGCCTCTTTTTTTAACTATGTGTGTACAAATGTACACACACAAATCAATTTTCTAGCCTCACTATATGAAAATAGCACAAGACCAAGATCCAGGGAACTGAAAATAAAATCCTGGTCTTGATTCCAATATTCCAGACCATACTTCTGTGATAAAGCATATATTTAAAGAAAAAAAAAAAATCTCTTCCCTTTTTGGCATCAGTGGGATACCATTTTGGGGTTTTGTTTGCTGTTTTGGGTTTGGGTTTTTTTGTTTGTTTGGTTGTTGTTTTTTATAGATTTGAAAATATCGGTGTTGAATGTTGGCATTGTGAATTCCTCATTTGAGTCCTATTCAGAACAGATGTCTTCTTTGAGCTGAAGCTCTTCTTTCCCCACACACTGAGTAGAGTTTGACTGACTCACTGTTTTGACTTTATTTGCCTAGTAGAATGGGTATTAGTTTGGCCTGAAATACACTTGCTCCAGCTTTTGCTGGAGTGAAAGGTCGTACTCTGGAGCTGTTTTTCATTTAGTTTTATATGTGTTAATGTAATACCTTATGAATTACCCTGGTGTTTCATTCTGACAGCAAAAAAGCATAATCATTTTTCCTTCCAGAAGGACTGAAAGAAAAGCAATCATTCCTATCTGGGAGATGATTTATTTAAGATCTTTTCTCTCTTTTTTTTTTTTGCTCCTACATATATAAGTAGTGAGTGAGATTCTGGCTCTGTTTACATCGGTGGCAAGGCTCCCATTGATTTCCATTGGCCTAGGCTATTACTAAATGTTAGTGTAGTTCTCAGGGTTATCCTTCCATTTGAAATCTTTGCTAGCTCAATAAAATATTACAGGTCTTAAATGAGCTGGACTTCTGTTTTGCCCTTCTACAAGGGTCCATTTCTGTCCTCATTATGGAGGCAGAAGATCCATTAAAGCCAGACTTTCTAGCATGATGTGGCCTAAGAGGAGGAAAAAAAAAAGGTAAACTTTGTCTTTTGCGCAGTTATCTTCAAGTTTGTTTCAAATTCATGCTAAACATGTGCCTGAGATAGTACAACAGAATGTGAACTTTTAAGGGATGGGGTTGCTACAACCTGTGCTTGAGGTTTCTGTCTTCTCTACTTTCTTCTCTCTTGGTATTTGATGAATGACGTTTGTTTTGCTTATTGGTTGGTGATGAGAAGATTGGATGGATGTTTGTGGAAGTGGGTATTATGTCATAAAATATATGATTTTGACTTCTGCTCATTGCCATTTTTGAAAGCTGTGATGCTGGGGATGTTTAAAATAAGCCTTTGTGGAGTTGCAAAATAAATACGCGGAAACCAGAGAGGGAGCTGAAGCTCAGACAGAAATGTGTCAGTGTAAAAGAGTTTTGCTCTGTGCTCAGAAGCTAAGAGCAAAAAATCAGAACCAGCCACAAGTGGATGAATCAGAACTGGAACTAGATGATCTTTAAGGTCCCTTCCAGCCCAAACATTCTATGATTCTGTGACTGCTACATGGGATGCTACTAATAGAGGTCACGCTTGCCTGCCTTCATAGCATTTGGGGAAAAAATTCCACAATTAACGTTGTTTTTCCAAATGCATGAGTACAAAATGAAAGCTCCCATGTCAGAGATGGGAACCTGTTGAGAAATAATATCTTTCTTGGGAGACAAGTATAACGAGGTAAATTAGTTCAATTACACCTTTTTGCTATTCACTCTAATCCCTCTTTACAGATTTGTCTGGTCTTTATTTTTTCCTCAGTGAAGTGAAATCTTGTTCTAATGTCTGTATTACATTAGGTTTTTGCTGTTTCATTACAGAGAATGAATTAGAAAAATGTAAGATCCGTATCAATGTGTAGGTGCTGCCCATGGGCTTTTATGAAAGCCAAGGGCTGGTAAAGTGCCAGCTGGGACTCAGGAAATTTTTTCAGCTCTTTGCTCCATCATAAATATTTAAGCACATTTAGATACTGCTCAGGTCAGCATTGCAGAACCTAAGTAATGCAGGAACCAAAATATATCAGGAGAAAAGGACTGCAATACCTAAAGGAGCACCTGGAATTTGAGGGCTTCAGTCAAGCCTCCTGCCTCTGCAACCCCCATATAGAGGCTGCTGAGCCCTGCATGCTTGCAGATTCTCCTGGCAATGTGGTAGGCAACCTTGAATTGCCCAAGCATTTGCACCTACACAGAAATGTGCTCTTATGGATAAACTTGGCAGTATGGCATGGGTGGGATCAGAAAAGTCCATGGGCTTCAGTTGATCAGGGATGCTCAGTGTGTTCTGTCACAAGCAGGGTCTAATCAAACTGCTGCAAGGGAAAGGCCATCTTTACCTCAAATCCCAGGAGGAGGCAGAGCTACTGGCAGCAGTGTGCAGAGAGGCTCCTTGCACTGTGGCTGGCTGGTCAGAACCCTTTCCTCTCTTTGTAGAAAGGTAATGATGATTTTTTTCAATTTTATAGAGAAGTTGTGAAGATTAAGTGAAGATTGTGTAAGGGCTAGTTATCACCGCGTGGAGGGTCATATCAATTATACAGCATTTCACTATTGCCCAACATTTAGGTAACTTTTGATGTCTGCTCAGAGAAAACTTTAGAAATTATCTTATTTCAGAGAACACATCAATCAGGCTTGGATGGCAACATGTAAATGAGGACAGAGGGAATGGTTAATTGCCTTTGAAAGCTGATCTTTGTCAAGTCTCAATATACCCATTAGTGTGCGTGTGCCAAACTACCCATGTTACACTGAGAAGCTCCAAAACAAGTATGTGAGTCCACCACAAATACCTCACTCTGATAATGTAGTTTTGGTTTTTTTTTTAATTTGTTGGCTTTTTTTGTTTGTTTGTTTTTCAGAGCCTGGGCTTTCTTACTCCTCACTGGACAGGTGACATGGGTGACATCACACTAACTGTGTGATATCACACTAACTAAGCAACAGAGGTGTGTGTGGGGGCACTTCTGGCAAAATGGTGCTCTCTATTGCTCTGTATCCCACCTACAAACTGAACCGGACACAATAGTCAAATCACACTTGGTCAGTAGTGCTCTATGATAAGGAATCCTGTTGGTGTGGATCAGCTGGCCAGAGGTCAGACTTCTTTAAGTCTTTATGCCAGTCTTCCCCTCTATCTGCTGATACGCATAGCACGACGTATGTATCAGCACTGCTTTGGAAACAATATGCTCACAGGAATCCATGCAGGTGTTTTGGTTTTTTTCTATAAAAAATAAAATTTAAAGTGAACTTCATACATTATCTTTTCAAAATTTTGAAAGTGATTGTAGCTTTAAAAAGTAAAAAGTTTACTTAAAGGTATATATTTTAAGGCGGGTTTTGTCCAGATTTCCCAAGTGACTATTGGAAATTAGGTTTAGTTTCTCTGAAAGCTGCTGTTGCCCCTGAAACTTAATTTTCAAATACTCTTTTTATTTTTCTTTTCCACTTCTTACTCTCTCCTCTTTCTTCTTTTCCTACCTGTTTTTCATTTTTACTGGACTAACACCAGTGTAAAATTGGACACTGAAGAGTGAATTTTATATCCTTTTGCCTATCGCCCTGCTTCTGTGATAATCTAGTTCATAGATGTTTTCAATTACTCTGCTGTTTGTTTTGCCTTATGATCTTGCCCAGTCAGTATTTAGACAGTGATGCAATGTATGTACAATCCCTTCAGGTATTTAACAATACCTCTTTACACTCTGCCAAGCCTCTTCCCCCAAATGTGCCTTGAAAAGCCTTGTAGCACAGAAGGCAGATTAACTTCGAGAAAAGACAACAATAAATTTTAGAAGTCTGTATTTTCAGGTTAAAAAACCCAGCAGCAAAAAAACCCCAAAACCCAACCAGAACAGATCAAACAAAAATATTCCACACCAACAGATCTACTTTATACCTTATTAGCATGTTTTACCTAGCCTGGCTAAGAGTTTGTGTGTTGAAATTTGGAGTGTGGCCTGTTTATTTACAGGGGTCTAAACATGTGTATTTTTATAACTTCTCTGCTGTCATAATGAATTACCAGCCATAAGCTGTCCTTTGTTGGTTTTGGTGAAAATCAAATGAAATCCAGCAGGAGCTCCCAGAGAGCATTGTCCAAGAGTGTAAAAATGCTGTGTTGATGACAGATCATACTGTTTTTATTAAAGCTAAGAACACTGACTTTACTTTGCTTTTTGACCCTGGTGCTTTACTGTCAAGGTGATTTTATTTCTACAAATTTTCCTTCTACAGGCCTCATCAACGATTCACCATAAAACATTAGACAAATTCCCATCATCTGTATATGATTAGGGTAGGTTCTGTTGTGCTGTTCGCCACAACTAAAGCGACGTTTTTCAGCTTCATCTGAAAAAGAGTCAGTTTACCAGCCTTCATTCATAACACAATGTCTCCTTGTTTTCCTACCAGTTTTCTTTGGTTCTTCTTAAGCTGATAAGGACATAATTGAAGGAATTTTAATGCGTTATTTGCTAAAGACTGCAACCAATTTTTCAATTCCACTGTCTAAAAAATGTTGCCTGAAAAAAAACCAAAAAGGTTTTCAAGCAAATGCTCTCACAGATGAACAGGATGCACACATGACAGCCTGCTGTGAGAAAAGCATAGGTTTATCAAAATAGTATTGAAACAAATCTTCCTGTAATTTCCCAAAGCAAACACATAGTGAAAGTGCAAGCATTTGTGTAGTCACTTTTAGGTTATTTTCCTACAAGAATTTCAGAAGCTACTAATAATCAAGTACTAAAACCAATCCCACACCAAAATCTGAATATTTAATTATCCCGCTGTAAATTTTTCACATCTGTACTTACCAAAACAACTAATTTAATATATGTGCATTTTAAAATATTTTTATTCTTTTAAAATAGAAGAATTTTAAGAATGGAAAAAAGTTTTCCACAAAGCCATTTTTATTGACTAGTTTTTCAGCAACAAGTTATTGGAAAACTTCCCTGAAGTGTAGCTATGAGATAGAAGAGGAAGAACAGAAATTCTTGAATTTATTTTATTATTTAATCAAGGTGCACAATCTAGCCTTTTATGTTAAAGAAAACATATTGACACAGATTGACATAAAATTCTCTTTGCTGTGTGTCTGTGGTTTAAAATCAAGCTATCTTTTTACTGGGTAGCCCCCCAGTACCAACTTGCGACAGAAGGGAAAGACCAGCACAGTGAAGCTTTCATGGTGACCTGGACTTTCCTGAAAGAGGGTACTTGTGTTACAGCATTCTTTTCTCATCTGGAAAGAACTAAAAAAATTCAGACTCACAATTCTAGACCAGGTATTTCTCTTGTCTCTCTTTATGCCTTTGGATTTAAGTACCCTACAACTATAAAGGAGAGCACAGATGGCCTTAAGCATTACCTCAAATCCACACATGCATCCCAATTTGGCATCTAGGACAAGATTTGAATAAATATAATTCTTCTGTTACTGTTTCAGGTTACTGAGTATTACTGTGGCTGCATGATGCTCCAGACTGGTATACCTCTGCTTACTGATTTCTTTACAGAATCACTTATTTTCTGGAAGGAATTCTTTATACAATACTGTACACTTGAGATTTTTTGTGAATTTTTTTCTCTCCATGTTGCTAATGGTGGCACAGGAGAAGATACTAGTAATTAATTTTGAAGGACTTTTAAGCTACTCTATGGCACCTGTGATTTATGCTTAGCTTTCTGTAGATGAGACATTACTTATGATAGTTTTTCTCTGGCAGCCTCTGACATGTTTCTTCTCATTGCACAACCTCTTTTCACCATAATGAAGGAAGACAATTCTTAAAATGCAGGGATGAACCAGCTTTAGGAAGAACCTCTTCTTAGATTGTTTTTATTTGTACAATTGAGCAAATATGCATAAAAGCAGATTTGATAAACACAGCAATATGATTTCACAGAGATAATTTGAAACTGAAATCCCCAAAAATGCTTCATGACAGACCTTGAAGAGCAGCCGTATGCAGTAAATTAATGTGTGGTATGATCTCATTTTTACAGTTCTAACCCAAGATCTGTTGGCTTCCTCCATCCTGGAAGACTGTCAGTGGTAAACATAGTTAAATGGTCAATAATGTGGTAAAGATCTTTAGCAAATTTGCATTTTGGCAACTAAAATGAAAATGCCGATGTACTGAGGTAAATATATAATAAGAGATTGATTGCACAACAGCAGCCTGTGTCTTAGCCTGTGTTAGGAAAAACTGTGTGTGTCAAAAATCAGTGCAAGTTTCAGGTGCCAAGTAACTTGCGGCCTGAGACCATTTTCCTCTACATTAGTCAGTCTGCGAGTTATGTCAACAGGAAAGCCAAGCATTTTACACATTTCTGGCAAAATCACAGGTAATTCAGAGGGAAATATATTGATACAAATAATGTACTAAAAAATACAGAGAAGCACTTTTTAGACTGGAAAAAATGTATTTCTAGATTCTTTTGAGAAGTGCTGGATCTTTTGTTTAGCTTGTTTCTCTCAAGGCAGGCTGGTGCCTTGGATCCTGTGGATTCAAACAGAAGCACTTAGGCCACAAAGGGCAATTTAGAGGTTTTCAGAATGGGAAAAGGCTGAAAACATTTTCCCTGCTCATTGGTAAAAAGGACCTTTTGGGCCAGCATAAGCAGGAATTGTTTTGCCTCACACAGTCTCTGTTGCTCAGCCTCATGAAGTTCACCTTATGGTTTTGAAGATCTGTGTATGCAAAAGATTGACCAAAACTGGAACTGGAAATAAGCTAGCCCCAGGAAAGCTGGGGACAAAAGGCTTTTTAAGCACTTCTATTTAGGTACTCTTTCAGTTGTAGGATCAGCTGGGAAAGTGCTATGGAGCTGAGGTCTAGAGGCAAGGATGAACATTGGAGAGAGGATATGGATTTCAGGCTGTCATGCTGGGCAGTCTGTGGCTGTCACTGCATTTTTCCTTCTAGCTCTGGGGTCCTTTTGTCTGGCTGTGGGGTTTCTTTGTCTGAATTCTCCCATGTAGAAGAGGACCTTCTGCCCACTTCCTTCTTCTCTCTGTCTGAGTAGTCTATAGTTTAGAGCAATGGGTGAGACCGATGTGTATTACATGTTTCTAGCACTAGGTCAGCAGCTGAGTCAAAGCCTTCCCTCTTTTTGTAAAAAGCACCCACTGGAGACCCATAGTAATGCTATTATTAACCTTTTAATTTGGCCTTCTCCCTGTGAGGAAAGAGTCTGCATTGGAACAGATGTCTTGCCTAATTTTTACCTCTGGTTTCATTTAGTTTGTTTTTTATTAACTAGAAAATCTGTGATATAATAACTCATTCTGCAAATGAGGGTGCAGCCATGCTGCATTTCTTCTTTCCCAGGTCAGATACTGAAGCCCATTCACTGAAACCCAGTGGTGGCCAGGATCCACTGCTTCCCAGAATTATCAACATCATTCTGCTTCTTGAATTGGTGCCATCTTGTCTCAGGTATGAGTTCCCAGCTCCTGCCACACCTGAGTCTTGAGGGGATGTTGGAGTTTTTTTCTCACCAGTGTTTCCCACAAGGTGCTCAAGGTCTCTGAGCCTCTCGGCTGCTCTTAAGGGCATCTGTGCCCTGGCTTGGGCCCTCTGCTGCCTGCAACCCTGACCTTTTGCCAAAGATGCACTTAACAGCATTATCATGGGAATCCAGTCTACGAAATCCCTAGGCTGTTTAAAGGCAACCCTTAGGCTAGTGGTTTTTGGTGGCCTTTGTTTTTTGTTTTTTTTTTGTGGTTTGTTTTTTTTTTCTCTCCTGGATTCTGAGGTGGTGCAGTTATTGATTTAAATTAAAATTAATATTTATTAACTAAAATGTTATTGATGTTGTTTCATCAGAAAAGGGTGGACCTTCTGAAGAGTGCTACATTGTAATTAAATCGACCACTTAAAATAGCAATGATGTAACTGTGCGTAATTTGTCTTCCAGTAAGAGACTGGCAATAAAAATTCATAGTGTCCATTTCAATTTTCACTGCAAGATTTTCAAGGCTCTTTAAAGTCTTACTGCCTAGTCTTATTATTATGTGCTTGTAAATATATAAATATTGAAATACAGAATCTGGCCTACAAATTTGCACATGCATAACAAGAAATATGAAAAAATAATTTATAAGAACCATGTGTCCGTGTGGTTACATGGGCCCACCATGCTGCATTTAGGCAACACACCAGCAGTATCTGAGATTTGTGCTGCAGGATGCAGTGGGACCGCTTGGGATCCCTTATTTCTGCCCTGTCACTCTCTGAGGGACAGATAAAATTATCAAGCAATGCAGAGGATTATGATTTTAAGTTGGTACTTTCTTGGATATCTTTTACTGCTCGCATATCTGTGAGGCTCAGCTGGGTCATGGGATCCACAGATGTGGACAACTTGTATCAGTGAGTCCATGGTAATGCAGCTCACTCAGAAGACATTATTTGGAAAATACAAGTCCTTTGATTTAGTACTTCCATTCCTGCAATTAGGGCTGCCAAATTGGTCTTCTGCAAAAGCACCTCATTTCAGTAATCTCATAATCCCACACATCTGTGTGTTAACATAGATGCATTACGAGAGAGCTAGGCTGGATGTGCCATATGTACCTCACATAGTGGCAATTACATCTTTGAGCATAGCATCAGCCATATCTGTTTCTCTCTGTGAAATGAGCAGCTTCTAAAATTAGGTTAAAAATAATCTTTGGGGGAAAGAAAGTCTGAGATTAACATATAACTAGCAATTTTTTTGGTTTTGTTGTTTGGTTTTTTTCTTTCTTTAAAAAAACAACTGTGGTTTTAGGTTTGTGTTTTTTTTTTTTTCCTTTGTGTTTGATAATCTGTATTTTGTGAATAAAATAAATTGTAAAATGAGGGAGCATTTTCTTTCATAAACAATCACAGTCCTGACAGATGTAAAACTGAATAGAAGACATTTTATTGTGCTCTTGGGCATTAATGCACTATGCATATTGTATAGGCTATGCACATACATATGTGTATGTATATATGAAAACTTTTTATAAAAAAATATTATTCTGACCAAGGTGGATCAGCCTGAAACTTTGGGATCTCAGGCTCTGTGGTAGTTTGACCTTGACTGGCTGCCACATGCCCATTCAGCTACTCTCTCAGTCCCCTGGACAGGGGAGAAAATAAGATGGAACAGCTCATAGGTTGAGATAAAGACAGATCACCTATCAATTACCATTGTGTGCAAAACAGATTTGATGTAGGGCAAATTAACTTAGTTTATTGCCAGCTAAAACAGAGTTGGATGCAGATCTGGACAGTGAAACACAAAGATACCTCCCCTCTGCATTGGAACTGGCTGTGTTCAGCATGAGGCCACTGGCCTTTACCCAAAGAGGTCTCTGGGAATACTGGGCAGCCTAGTTTCCCCTGGGACTTCCCAGTGAGCTCTCTCTAGGGGAGAACAGGGGCCAGGTAAAGGTGAGGGCAGTGACAGGAGCAGCAGAAAGCGGAGCTGCAGACAGGATGCAGGTTCTGTGACAGATCAGCCTCTCTTCCTGGCATGACATTGAGAAGCAGCAGCAGAGCAGCAGCAGCAACTTTCTCAGCACTGCTTTCCCTGCATGCTGCTCGGCTTCCACTAGAGATGGTTGCAGAGGCACATATTTGCCCAGCCTTGGCTAATCTGGTATGGCTTTGTGTAGCCTCACTGTACAGCATCTGTGTGTGTCCTTGTTGCAGTGGAAAAAGTAGAAGGTACAATCTCCTGCCCTGGGTCTATCCATCCCAAATAGTTCAGATCCTCTCATACTTGTCTTGCCCTGTGGGCCATGCACAACACGAACAGGGTCCAGTAAGAAATCTGTCTTAGAGATTTTACTGCTCACACAATCATGGTGTCTGCTGGCCAGATTCAGCAAAGCATGTAAGTACACGTTTAATTTTAAGCACATGTTTAAGTCCTATTAATATTAATGGGAATAACATGAGGGCTTATATTTAGGTGCATGCTTAAAAATGATTTATTGAGGAAAGATAAAATTAAGCCTATACTTAAGAGCTTTGCTCATTCAGTAAGTGGAATATTTACTTTTGTTCCAAACACACATTCAGGACTTGTGATATATACTTGTGATTCGTTACTTTTTTTGTTGTCTTGCAGTTGACTTAGGAGAGACTAAAGTGCACAAATGTGATACTTTATTGCCAGATTCTATTTAAAGATAGTCCATTAAAAATAATAAAAATAAATGTGGTTTGTTGTACAACAACCTGGATAAAAGACAGTTGGGTTTAGTTTCATTCCTCTGCCTCTTTAAATCTGGATATTGGGGCCAAGTCTACAGCTGGGCCATGGAGAGAAGGTGCTGTGATGCAAGGCTCTCCACCTCGGGGAAGCCTCCATCTATGAGTGCTGTCTTGGAGTTTGCAGGTACTGTAAGCAGTTTTAAGGTTTCCTTTTTCTTCCTCCCCACCCCCTCTCACTGTTGCTGCTGAAATTGCATGTGCAGAAATGCTAATGGCAAGTTATAGCTGTGAATATTTGTGCGGGAAAGCTGTGGCACATGGTTGCCTAATGGCAAACAGGTTCACTCTTCTGCATTGCAGAGCACTTACTGGAGGAGATAAACGCTTAGGAAATAAGGATAATGTTTGCATGCCTGCTTGTTGCAAGAACTGGAGTTTCTTAACATGTTTTGACTAGCTAGAGAGAAGATTTTATTGCAGGCTTCAGAAGAATGTGCTGTGAATGGCTGCTCGTATAACTTCTCTGCTAGTTCACGATCTTATTGAAAATTTGAGCCATTTCATGTGTTGTTTCTGTAAAAGTCCAGCTCTTGGAGACAAGTGGCAAGGGTTGAGTCACAGCTTTCATGGTGCAAAAACGGCATGTGCTAGAGCTTGGTGCTTCAGAAAAACAGGGGTTGAAATGTGAGTTAATGAATCTTTTCAAATCTGGGCTTTAAATATTACTGTAAAAGAGACCAGTCTCCTACCTTGTGATTTTTTTAAAGGTCTCTTTCGTGATCTGAGGTTCCCACTCATGATTTATCCTAAATGCTTGGGGTTTGGCTGTGCCCTTGCTGCACAGGACTGAAGACACGTTATATACTATTTGCTTCTGTTGATTCCGAGGATTTTAAAATATATGTTTAGTTTAATGGTGCAAAGCAGCAGTTGGCTTTCTGGAAGTCTTCCACAGCAAACTGCCTCTCTGAATGTGTACATGTGCTCCTGAAGCCTCCTCACACAGCCCTGATCTGTGAGTGTAATGCATGCCGGAGCACTGAGCTGCCAGAAAAGCAGACATTCATGAGTATTACCATAAACCATATTTGCATATCAATCATTCATACTTGAAAGCAGAGGTTAGTAACCCTTTCTTTCTGAGCTGGCATGCTTCACTGTGCGTTCTACCATTATGGCTTTGATCTGTAGAAAAGCATGTTTACTTTTTCAGCCACTAAACAGTAGTTCTCTTTTAATCAGAATGTGTACGTCCTCTACAGTAAAACAAAGCAAGTGAAAAACATTTGAAATTAAGATATAATATTTTCAGAGGAAGGCTGTCTTTTATTACCAAGAAAAATATCCCTTTCAAAGATGCAGGTTAATTAATAGTGGGTTTTCTTTCACTTAGTCCAGCAGGTGCTGAAAATCTGAGCTTGTTTCTTGGAGGTCTTAGGACCATACGGAGCTGAGCTGAGAAATGTGCACACATCTGCCTCATGTATGCCAAGGGAAGTACCCTTGGCAAAGACAGCACTGCTTCCTGAAAAGCAACTCATACACTAGATTTATTTTGCTAGCTGCCTCTGTGTATGAGAGCTTTACAAGTCTTGCATGCCTGTCAAAGTAACCTATTTTTGCTCAGGAAACTTGTAGCTACTGAAACTGAGGGTACTGTAAGCATGTAGTGTTGGTTACAACATAAAGGCTTGTGATCAGCTGTTAGCTCTATGTGACCTTAGGCAAGTGTCTTGACCTCCATTTGCCTCACTCACCCAGCTGTAGAATTGTGGAAAGCAGGATCTCTTTGAAAATCAGTGGATGTATCTGAGTTTTCCTGGTACAAAACTGAATCCTATAGTTGTTCTTCTTAGCCTATGTGTTCGGTGTGCAAATGTATTTTGGCTGAGAGTAGAGCAGAACAATGGGGTCATGGCATGAAAATCAGCCAGCAGGACCTCTCTGCAGGTGGACAAGAGAAAAGTTGGAGATGGCCCGAGTTAGTGTGGTGGGTCAAATCCTCCTCAGGGATAAAGGATGGATATTTCTTTTTAGTAAAGAAAAATGTGTGAGACTCAAAGAGAAGGATCTAGCACAAGCCACAGTGAGCTGGTCTGACTCTTTAGTGAACATGCCTGGGTTATGCTCACATCCTTCTTTTTATTTTTATTATTATTTTTATTTTTTTTTTTTAAAGCGTAACCCATGGGCGTGAATGGTAACATAAACAGGAAACCCTGTGTGTCTCTTCGAGACAGGCCCCAGGAAGGGAATTTTAAAGTTTCTGTCAAGAGACTGCATCACATCAGCTTAGAGTTTGCTTTAAGACTTGGATCTGAAATTATACACATGTGTGTTTCTAAAATAAAGAATGGGATTAAAGAAAAGTTTAATCAAGTTTCACAAATGTCATCACCATCACAGCTTGAGTGCGGTTAACTAGGCATAGGCACAGATGTTACCATCTCTCAGTATGTTGTTGCCACTGCAAGTAATGAATTGTGTTGTAACTCTAGGACCCTATAACTAAAAAAAAATTGCTTAGCAAACAGCTCTACAAATAGCCCACACTACTGGGCATGCCCCACCAAGAATGTTTGTCACAGCTGTGAAATGTGCAGAGCAACTCGATTTTAATTTCTCAACTCATTTGGTTTGACATTAGTGGCTTCTGTGTTGCTGGGATGAGCATGGGATGTCTTTCCTGATGCAATGTGGTCCTGTTCTTTTTCCTTTGGTTTCAATGTATTTTAATGTCATGAAATGGATGCCTGGAATAGTTATTTCTGCTTTTGCATTAATATAGAAATAAAAGTGAGAAGATCAGAAATTAGTAATCAAGTTCCCACAATGAGTTTGGGAATCAGTACTTCTTGTACTAATATACTAAATAATGGAACACTGTAAGCAAGAACATGTACTTCAAGAGTCAAGGGTGAAAAGTCTCTGTATAAAACTAATAAATAAATTAATGTGCAAACCACAACAAGATGCCAAATACTTACAGTAGACACTCCATCTCCTTCTCCCCCATCAAATACTTGAGGCTTTTGTAAAAGAACACATAGAGCAGGGCTTCTGTTCTACACAATGAGCTTGTTTTAACTTTCACCTATTTAATTTTGCATATTGTAGGATGATTAAATCTCTTAATTTGGCACCTGCTTCCTCCTTTAAGGGCAATTAATGCTCTGCAGCTGAATATGCTGGCTCCATAACTGTAGACTGTCACATCCACTCCAAATGCAGCCAACATCTGTAGGCATGTTGGCTTTCGGATCCTGATAGCAAATGTTGTTCTCTTCTGAATGGCCCAAAGGTGTGGTAGTTCCTTGTGTTGGAGCAATGGGCTCTCTTCCCAGACTTCCCAGCCCTCCTTTCCTGAGGCTAACCAGGGTAGATCTGTAAGGGCACAGGGCTGGGCTGTGTTTACTCTGTGCTGGGCTGGAGCAGGGATGCAGCAGGAGTGCTCGGTGTGCTGCAGCATGGCTCCTCTTTTGAAGACCATAGAGGTGTTCTTGGTTTTGGAGAGAGCTAGAAATCATCATTTAAACTGACTGAAGTAGAGAGAAAACCTCCCCCCACCTAGCTCTATAAATCTATGTTGTTACATGTTATTTAAAATAATCTCCTAGTATCTTTAAATATATTACTATAGACAGGCTTTCTATAGTTACGGAACAGGAAGACATATTTTTCAAAGCTATATGTGCCCATGTCTATACATATGATTATATCTATGACAACTATGTGTACTTCTGCTATCTTTTTTGTTATACAGCATGAATATTTTCTGTCAGAAAATCCCTGTTATTTTTATTAATCCTTGATGATAAAAGAAAGTACATATTTTAAGCACCTTTTCTTTGTAAGACAGGAAATTGTATTTGCTTTTCTCATTGCTAGCACCAATCTATTCCGATGGAGCTGTGACACAGATAGAAAGCAGAACCATCTCAAGTACTGACTTCTGCATTTATTTTCTCAAAGAAGAGGGCAAAGAAGCTAAACATTTAAAATGCATGGATTCCTCTGAAAGCTTTAAACCTATTAGGGCAAATGCATAGCAACTTTGCACACAGATTGCCCCCAAAGTAAGTCTTGATTTTAGGACTAAGCCAAGCTGGCATGCAAGAGCAGTTGCTGTTGATCTTTTATACTAATTTTGGATTAATTGTGATCTACAGCACTGCGTAAACATGCTAACCTAGTGCTTCAGCTTCACCACAGCTAAACATTAATCCTTCTTAATGCTCTAAGTCAACTTTTAGTCCTTAGCAGAATTTACCTTAATCTCTGGCTAGGAAGCTAAATGATTTACAAAACATAATCCAGGAGCTCCAGAATCTTAAGGAAAATGTGCAGAGAAGCAATTCACCTATGCAGAGTTATACACTTATCTGGTATTCTTCATAAGGCAGTACTGGGAATAACTAATAAAAAATATCAAGACCTATCATATAAAGCTTTAATTTCCTTTTAAAATTATAAAATACACAGATAAATTCAACACATCGCTTTTCTTACTTTTCTCATCTCTCTTTATCTACATTACTGATTGCTACAGAAAATGAACAAATGTAGTTTTGTTAATTCGATGAAACATTGTGTAATGCATTTTTGTTATTGTGAAAATGTTACCTTGATATGGATAAACAAGTCTACAGTCCCAAAGTATTTGAATGTTATTATAGGCAGGTAGTTTTGCTACTCCCTTTGTTTCTTGTAAAACCAAATACTATTTCCAACAGCCATGGCTGTTAGCCACTAGAATTGAGGTAATGAACCTAAGTGGCCTGAAAAGGGAACTATAGCAGGCAGAAGAGAGATGATGCATCTTTACCTCAATTTTGTTTCATTGAAGCTCTAAAAATCAGGTATTTCATAGCTGGAGAAACCAGCTAATGGTGGGGGGTAGTAGAGGAAATAATGCATTGAGGCAGTGGAAATTTTGCAACAGAACTGGGAGAACTCCTGGGTGAGGACCAGTTAATACTCTGGATTGCTGTCACCCAAAATATAAGGATTCAGAAAAGAAGAGTATGTAGAGCCGCATGCAATGAGTATGGAAGAGATCAGTTTGGTCTTCATCAGACCCTTGAATAATCTTATTCCGGAGAGTTTCGAAAGCTGGGCTGTCCTGGAGCTTGTCTACTTACTGAAGATCAGAATTGGCTTCAGTCCTTTGCTGTTAGTCTCAGCTTATGTTGCCTGGAAGACGTTTGATTCCCTTCTATTGTGCTCCCACTCTTATTTCCTACTTCTCTTTTATTCTCTTGTATACTTATTCTACCTAGTAATCTGTGCTATTTCCAGGTTAATTTCCTATTTTTCAGTTCTATCTTGACTAATTTATCTGCATCAAAAACAACGAGCTTTTGCTAAAAAACGAGCAGGGTTAGTGTCAATGAGGCAGGGGTGAGAGCACATAGTGATTGGTAGCATCTCAACCCCACCTAGTGAAGCATTCCCAAATTAAGTGAGGCATATTCATGCTTTGAGAATCTTTCCTTGAAACTGAGGGATACATCTTTGCTGTGTACTGTCTTGTTTGTTCTCAACAGCCTTAATTCTTCACCAGGTATGTGTCCCGTACCTAGTAGTGGGAATCCATTTTTTTTTACTGAGAAGATTCATGCAATATTTCTGTTGTTTATTACAAGCTTCAGAGCAATTTCTGAGGTGTGGAGGTTTGAACAGGAGACTGCTGTGTCCAGGGTGACATGAATCAGAGGCTTGTGATTCTGCCTCCCCCCTGGCAGAGGAACAGGTTGAGGTTCAAGCAACCTGAAGACTGCACTGCAGTGTGCCAGCCGAGCGAGACTTGTCCCTGATGGTGCAAGCCACCGGGCAAGGCAGCTTCTGCTCCATCTAGCTGCCTGCATGTTGGCTGCAGGGAAGGTGTTGTGAGAGCGTCATCAGCCGTCAGGAGGTGCTGGGCTGGGAGTCTCCAGCAGCAGCAGGGCCCATATAAGTAGCTGTGGCACACATGCCAGCAAGCAATGGGAAGGGTTCTGGCCATCAGAGCTGCCCCTCGGGGTTCAGGTTACTGAACTAAGCTGGAAGCAGCCAGGGCCTATATTTAAGTTTGGCATTTGTACCAGACTGGTCGAAAGCTCACGTACATGCCCTCCTCAGGTAACCCCACTCGCCATCACCATGAGAAAGCCTCCTGACTGCTTTTCAGGGTGGAGCAGAGAGTAGTTTTCCTCCTGCCTCTCTCTCTCTCCCTCCCGTGAATGAGGTGGCTTATTTTCACCTCTTTGTATTTTGCTTGCATCCAAGGGAAGTTACTAAAAAGCTCCTTGGTAGTTTCTGCACAAAGACCTCTAAAATGGGTGTTATTGGGAAGAAACCTACCTGTGCATGAGCCCAGCACACCTTGCCCCTGATGGGTCCAAGTGTGAAGCTGCTGGGCCTGCACAGACCATCACCCTCAGGCAGCCTCAGGCAAGGCAGCCACCAGCTGCCACCTTCCCACTGGCACGAGGGCGTGGAAAGAAATGGCAGAGAGCTGTAATTCTCTGTTTTTAAATCCAAAGAGGAAATCAGGGTCTCTGAGGGATTTTGATTGAACCAGAATTTCAGACCACCTTGTTTGGGTCAATTTGCAATAGAATTTAGCTTTGATATTTTAGGGGAGTACCACTCTCTTGTCTCCTTATTGACTGGATTTCTGGGGAGCCTTGGGAGCAGGATTTTCTGTAATGAGGTGATCTAAGAATTTAAAATACATGTGAGTTTTCTTCACTGTCCATCTGAGTATTCTTCCTTCCATCACCTTTTTATACTTTGCTTCACCTTTTTATACTTTGCTTTACCCCATTCTCTGGTTTGCTAAAACACTTACCTGCCAGGAAAGGAAAATGGTGTAACTTTAGGGAAATCCCTTCAGAACTGAGCACAAATGGACTTGGGTTCTTTTAACTAGACCTGCTTGTCTTAAAACGGTGTAAAATCCATGCTGATAATTCACAATTCTGTTTTTGCCAAAGGAGATCATCAAGTCCAAGTTTTGATAAATTGCTTTCCTAATGTTTTGGGATCTTACCCAAAATGTTATGATTTGACATGAAATTGGCAGAAGAGCAATCAATTTTCAAAACAGTGTCTTGAATTCATACATTTTTCAAAATGGGTTTCTGCCCTACATTTGTTTGTTCAAGCTCAGAGTGATTGTAGTATAATGTTAATACTTTGATTTTGTTGCTTTAGTCAATTTTTTCACTAGTTGTAGGCTGGGGAAGCATTCTGTAGCTAAGCGGAACAAATTTTTATCTGCAGGGCAGATATGGACATTGAAGAGAACTGGTCATAAAATGCATTGTTTTAGATAATGAAGACATAGTAGTTATCAAAATTATATGACTTATAGATTATTTATGGGAATGTTTTTCTTTATGTGTTAGTAAATTTGAAATTATTCGCATTCCTGATGGAATCACCCGGCATGGGTTGTATGGCACAGACTGCTTCTTTCATTGATTCTGAATTATAGAAGTGGATTTTGGAAGGCATCTCATTCAGTCTTTAGAAGGGAGATGAGATACCTGAAAACTGCAGAAATGAGGGTTAGGTGTTTAGCTAGGCAAGTTCTTTCCTTACTTGAGCCAAATACAGGGCTGGAAGATGCTGTGTGAAGCTGCACAGGGAGAAAATTATTTCCTCTAGTCCTAAAAATAGGAGATCTCTAGGGGGAAGTGCAAGGTAGGCCTGGGAAACTGATGCATTGAAGAAAAAGGAGTCTGAGAGGAAATTTCAGCCCTGAATGTTTCCAGTTTCTGTCTGGAAAGTGATTTTGTTTTCTGAGTGGATCCAAGGAGAGCCTGGGAATTCAGGGTAGCCCAAAGCAATAGAGTTTCTTTGATAAAGACTGCCTGATTTACTCCTGGATACATTACTTTTTTGTGTCTGACCTTTGAAATTCACTAATTGTATCACTTATTGCACTAGTTTATGCTCTCCAAGCCCCAAGGAACCCACAGAATGTTAAATGCCCACATCTCCAATGATTGGGATGACTGAAGAGTTATTTTCCCCTCTTGGGTTTGTGTTCTAGTTGTCACACTGTTTGCCAATGCTAACCAGTTTCAGTGTGCTGCTGCTATGACAGATTCAGAGCCCTTTGAAACAAGAAGGGCAGAGATGGCACACAGGAGGTTATGGTCTTGTTTGAGATTTAGTCACCTCATGACTCCACAAACACTGTTATCTGAGGGAAAAGAGTCTCACTGATACAAAACGGGCTTTACAAGACTGGTTTCATTCAGATTTCCTAGAAGGGATGATGCTTATTAATGAACTCAGTTTTCATTTATTTCAGTTGAAGCTCCTCAGCCTGACAAGTGCCACATAAAGTCCCACCAAGCTTTTCTTCCTCCACATTAAACAACCCTTGAGAAGAAGTGCAGAAATGGATCTGACTCCTGCCACCTCATAATCTTAGTAGCTGTAAATCCTTTCGTCATGTACTAGAAGCTTTATTCAGAAACAGTATGGAGGCACAGGATCTTTTAATAGACACTTGTTATTGAGACAACATAATTAACCATAATGATTTTTTTTTTTATTCTTAACCTATGACCACTGACCATCCTGTCATAAACCATGTTGTCTGTGGGATTTGCTTGGAACTAAACCTGGCCTTTTTTGAGTATTTGATTTTTGCTATACAAGTGCAGCAAATTGCACACAGCACAATTAAAAAAATGTTAATTTCTACAGCTTTGTTAAAATTTCTATGCTATGCTTCTGCAGGTCACTGAAAGGGTTACAAAAAAAAAAGGAAAAGAGTAAAAGTGAGTGCAGGGTGGTGTATCTCCACATTCAAGTTAGGCTGATGAATGGTTAATAATTGCATTACATTTGCTTCCTGAGTTTGTGCAGGTGACAAATCTTGTCTTTTAAACTAACTACAATTAATAATCATAGCTAGAAGTATGCCTGCAACATATAAATCTTGATCATAGTGACACTTCAGAATGGGAAATTGCTAGTAAATAAAGCCCTTGCTTGTAGCTAAATTCTGTGGGATATGCAACCTGCATGGAATGGTTGCTTAAGAAGAAAGAAAAGTATCTGTACCTTTTTGACAGGCAAATGCATTTTATTATGTATAGCCCAGCTTGGCATAATCACACTGATGTGCAATATCCTATGGTGGATGGAAAAGAGTGACATGTGAGTTAAGGAGGCAGATGTAACTGCCTGATCTGTTGTGCATCTGTGAGCATTTATGTCATCTTCCCAAAGTCCTTCCATGTCAATAGGTATTGCTATATGTCACTTCTTAAGGGGATCTTTTAAAATTTGTATTTCTGACAGCTGTACATGATTTAAAGCAGGGTTTTAAACTCTTATTTTTTTTCCACTTAAGAAAACATTTACTTTAATGTCATTTACAAACATGAGAATGTCATGTCTGCAAATAGTGAACTTTCCCCTCTTTAGGGAATCTTTTAATATAGCTGATGCAAAAAACACAAAAGCATTTTATTTCTTAAGGAAATGAAAATATGTATGAGAAGAATATGCAATATCTAAATTTGTTTTGATAATGTCTGTGTTTTAGGGCCATGTTGCATTAACAATATTAGCTTAAAGTGTTTTGCTTTGTGGTAGCACAAGTCCTGTGAGGTTGTGGGAAGGGAAGAAGACATTTCAAGATATAATAGTATCCAGTATTTTCTAACTGAAGAGGTAATAGTGAGGTCAGCCAACCTCCAAATTATTTAATTTGAAGGCTAATTCATTATGAAACTTGAGGTATTTGCAAAAGTTTCTCCTTATCCTATTCCTGATGTTCCCCACCAGGCTTATTTACAGGGATGATGATACTGCAAACTTCCAGTAAAGACAAATAAAAAAACCTAACGCATGTGACAAATAGGCTGTGGTGCGTGGTGCTAGATCACATCATCACTTGATTAGACAGAAGTGAGGATACTAATCAGTTGTGTTTGAAAAGACATTTTCTTTATACAGAATCCAAAGGTACATCCACTGGCATGTAATTGGCACACTTTTATTTTAGGTTAGCTTCGGTGAAAAGAAGTTCTGTAAACTACGGAGTGTATAGTTTATAATATTTAGTTTTACATATACATGCAGATGGATATAAATATAGGTATACACAAGCAATTTGCTATGATTAGCTGACAAGCTGAGGCATGATACAACAGTTAATAATGGCTAGTAAACCTCTAAATGATGTCAGTGCATCACAGAGCTCTTTTCATGATATTATCAGCAGTCATTAAAGTTATTTATTGCTGTCATCATGCATTTCTGTTACCCGTGGCAACTTGGCAGAAAACATATTGCTAGCACAGCTGATGATAGATTCAGTTTCAGATTTTGGATATGATAATCTGAACATCTTAACGGTATTTTATGCTTACTGGTATTTTATGCACTGGCACGCTTCTCGTGGCATGCGGTATTTCACATACAAAATATTAAAAAAAGAAAGCATTTATGCATCTCTCCTTTAATATAAAACAATTAATCTGCAGGTCTTGAGGTGGTCTATTGAAATGGGTAAGCAGCACTGAGTCTGTTTTATGGATCCAGGAAAATAAGAGACAAAAGTGTTTGCACTTCAAGCCAGTCAAGAGGAAATAGAATCCTCTAGGAGTAGTGGTCTACTCCTCTGGAGTATGGCAGGTGCTGTTGCCTTTGCCATCCTGCATGTGTGCCTGCTGATTTTGAGGGCAACTGGTACATCCTTGTTTCTTTGACTCTCCCATTTGCCAAAAATACAGTGTAAGGCAGCTACATTGCTACAAACCTATTCCAGTATTAAACTCTGATTATGTCCGATTAGGCCAGGGAGATGGGCACAAGCTGTATGTTGGATATGGGGAAGGTCTCCATACAGTTAGGAAAGTAAAAGGTAGGTCACTTCTGAAATACAGTTCCATGACCCTACTAAATCAATTGGCTTGATTCATGCTAAACAAAAGTGTAATTTACGCTTGAGAGACATGCTCATCTACTTAGAATAAATACAAATTATTCTGGCTTCTGAGTTTTGACATATTTTTTGAAGTTTCCTTAAAGTTATTATGATCAGATGAACTTAATTACAGAGCACTTTACATATACTTGTCTGGTAAATGTCATACAACAGACAGAGTCAAAGGGAAGGTATGCAGGATTTTCTGTCTCCCGCTTCTTGTTATGCTCCTTTATGTTGCCACTGAGTTTTAGGCATGCCTGCCCGAGCTGCTCCTCCTGCTAGAAAATGAACTACCCCTCTGCCTGCTCCATGCCCCTACCCTTTCTGCTCCCCGCCACCCCCCAAAAAAAAAATAAAAAAATAAAAAAATATTGTCAAAGCAAAACTCTGCCTGCTGTCTGTCTCTGCCTGCTGTCTGTTCAGAAAGGATATGTCTCCTGGTTCACAAAAATGACTGCCTGGAGAAATCTCTGAAGTGGGCAGACTGTCGTCTCTCCTCTGTTTACTCCAGGAGCAGCAGGGAGCTGCTCCCTTGGGTGGAAAGGCTGTGGCATGCATCTCCCCACCAGCAGTGGCAGCTTCTCTGCCCCTCTTGGTACTAGGGGAAGAGGAGGGGGCAAAGCCAGGAGGTATGTGAGAAATCAAACCCTGTTGCCACAAACTTGGCTTGGCCCCCACACTAAGCATGCAGCTGAGGTCCCCACCTGGGACATGAAGGCCATGAGAGGCAAAGCAGCCTCTCCAGGGCACACCTGGCTTCTCTCAGGGATGCCGTTTGCATCATTGTTGATACTGTTCCACTTTTAACTTCTTTTCTCACTGTGGCTCAGTAAACTTGTTGCTGGACCTTCTCAGCACTTACTGTTTAAGAAGATTTTTTCTTTATTTTTATAGCAAGTAATGCAGTTCAGTGTATGTGCCTGTCTTGCTGCCTCAGACTGGTGGAGAAGTGGTTTTGCCGAATGTTTTATTTAGGACAGAGCTAGTGTAATTTCCAGTTGTACTGTATACATTAGCAGTGATAAGGGCATCCTCTAATCTACAGGGTCATCTCTTCCTACTGTAGTAAAATAGTTATAGTGTGTGCAAAGTAAGTTTGAGTTGTTTCATACAAAGAGGATCTGAAAGTCATGCAGGGGTGTATAAATATATTTAAAGACACAAGGTTAAGCTTCTTGAGGCATACACCTCAGAACACTAACGTGTCCATATTTCTTTTCTGAGTGGTGTTACATGAAGTATGGCAGTGTAGTTTCTTCCTTTTGCAAAGAGCTGAGGTGCATATTTGCGTTATTAGTGTGACGTTTTGTGCTTTGCCATGTAACAGATATTTAATTGGCACTGTGTTTTTAGGTTTATAAAGTGTCCCCTGAAGGATACTGAGCAAGTCTATTCCAAAGGAATATTTCAGAAAACAACTGCTCAATTGCAGTTGTTTCAAGCAGTTTGTGTCTGCACTCACAGAGTCCCTTTTTTCTTGGAGAAGTTCTGCAACTGGGACAATGCTGAATGCTTTTTCTTTTTGCTGGCTTTCATATAAGTGTGTTTTCAGGTACTAAGTAAGTATGTGATTCTCTTTCTTTTGGCATGTTTTATCAGACTCTTCATGAAAAGTATTGCTTTTTTTTTTTTTAATATAAAAAACATCCTGACTACATTTTGGCAGCTAGTTAATAAGTAACAAGTGACTCTAATAAGTCTGCTGTCATGTTTTTTTATTTACAGTGTATGCGGAAATTAAGACGGAGGAGGGGGAGTAAAATCTGGAGTGAATTTCCATCACCCACAGTGGTTTTTGCTAAGAAAACAGTCTTTCAGTGTAAACAACATCTGTATTTTTTCATGTTGTCTTTCTAAATAATGGTTCTGTAAATAACTTGCCCCCACTGTAGGGCAATAGTTATATTTCTTAATCTCTCAGTCGTCCAGGACTCTGCGCAGAACACAGACTTCCAGCACATTTAAACATACGTCTCTCAAACTTTCGGTGTATTTTTCTTGCTGCAGGATTTCAAAAGGTGGATGACTGTGAAATGCACTTTCGTTCTCTGTGTTAGTGCTTAACGTTAGTCTGACTTTAATAGGCTGGGATGATTTCAGCTTATAAATCTTCAACTGGAGGATAAAGTTCAAGTAGATAAAATCAAACAGATGTTGGTGGGAGGATTTCTTCATGACCCATAAAAGTGCTATCATCAAAGCCTAGAATCATTTGTTTTGAATTATTACATTGTTATCAAAAGGACTGTAGCGGTCTGTTTGTTGAGAAATTGGATCTGTTTATCTGAAAACAGAACAAAGATGCCATGCTAAGACGTCCCTGGGAAAGTGTGGGATAGCTGATGGCTGACACGGTAGGGTAGCTGTGAGACATTTTGATTGACAGCTGTCCAAATAACTGCCAGGCCTGGAAGCTTCTGCATATGATTATGTAATGGAAAATGGCATCCGATTACATGTTTAGATGTTGCTTGCTTATAAACAAGTATTTTTTGCTTTAATTTGGGGAAATGAAGGCTTTAAAAACTTTTGTCTTCTTTTAAAGTTTTATTTAAAAATCAGCTTACTGGTAAAGCCAAGTTACCTTTCAGTACTAATTTAAGTCATGACTGAAAAGTCCTGAAGATTTTGTTATAGTGACATTTCATGCTTTTATTTCAACTTGAGCAGTGTCCTGTTAAACAGAAACAAGTTACACCTGCATAAATGAAAAATGTGTTCTTTTTATTACTCACTGAAAAGCCTTTACTCTTTCACTCATAATTTATTAGAAAATATAAAAATCAGCATGCAAGTGACATGTTTAAAGTGAATCTAAGACTAGCACTCAGATTTAAGTGGACATCATGTAAAAGCATGAGAAAATCACTTTTAGCTACCACATATGTTCCCCTGTGTGTGTGTGCACACATGCTGTGGCTCAGGCTTCACAGCCGGCACAGATTTTAGCAGTCGTCCCTTTCCTTAATAAAACCGCCAACTAGAAACTGAAATGAGCCAGGAAAATGTTTTGCCTTGTATTTGAGTGTTCTGTAGTAGGGCTTGAACTTTGCTCTGGAGCCCTTACCGTGGGGAATGAGGTGCTGCATGTGCATAGTGTGGAAATTCTGACCATTGAGATACTTGCCTTAGGTGGGTGCTAGAAATGAGCCTGAGTAAATGCTGTGAATTGGACCAAGAAACAGCTCATTCTTGAAGCCACAAGTGACGGGTTCAGCTCCATCTCCCCTGGGAGCCACAAAGCTGTGTGGATGAATTTTTTGGCTGATCAGAAGCCAAAGGGTTTTCCTGAGGATTTCTTCCATCCAGACTATTTGCAAGATTTTCCTGTTGTTCAAGCAAAATTCACAGTAATGCCTGTAAGAGAGACATGGATGGGGGTGTCATTGCAAAACACCATTTTCAGATTTTCCTGAACCCTTCCATTGGTTTGATACCTTCACCTAGGTCTCTTGCCAGCACTTTCAGTGTCTTCTCTGTGTTGTGCTCAGAGTTTGCAGTGCACTTGGCCAAGTGCAAACGTGAGGTGTGCCCTTGGCAGGGGTGAGCCATGACTAGACACAGGGAAAATGCATTAAAAAATCAGCCTTTTCCTAGGAGACTGTTTTCTCTGTTTCCATGGAGGTGCAAGGGAATGCACAAAACCTTTCGAATCTAATGTTTTTCTGAAGTCAGTTCTCAACCAGAAGAAGTCAAGCCTTTGAGAATATCGTGTTATGACATCACTTGGTCTTACTGCAGTAAAATGCCTTGGCTTAGTTTCTTTTTAAATGGCCTTTATTTCCCTATCCATTCTAATTGTAACAGTGACTGTGGCTAAGTGTTGCATCTGGTAATGACAATGAGTTTGCTGAGATGCTTGTGTAGCAAAATGCTTTCTTAAATTCAAACACTGTTTGGATTTCCATATAATGGTTACAAAATAGAACCTGACTTTATTGGAAATTATTTTACTGTTAATAAATAATAGCAATCATATGCTGAATTTAAAAAATAATATATATTTTGGAATATCTTTTTAGCTTCGGTTCAGAAGCTTAATTCTAGAATTGCAGCCCTGTTCAAAAGGAAACTTGTGGGCAGGCCCAATCCTGCAGTGCTTTTTCAGGCTGCTATGTCTGTATAAAGTTTTCCAGACTTCAGAAAAAGTCTAAGGCAGTCCAATGAGACAGTCATGTATGACATATTGTTGATTTTGCTCTACATGTGGACAGAAAAAGTTATCCCCTTAACTTAATATTTTCAAATTCCACTGTTTTCCCTGTTTTGCAAAGACTAAAAAGCTTGCTATGACCAGATGCATAAAATACTCAGTCCTTGTGGCCCATTTCAGTATCTCTTTGGGCACAAGCTCTTTCTAAGAGATAGTGAGTCCAAAGAAAGCACAACGTGTGCTTAGAGATGGCCCTTTCAAAAATGGGTGGATAAGGCTGGGAGCAATTGCTGAGACAACGTAGGTGATGGGTAGAGAGAAGTTTGTTGAGATCCAGGACGGACACAGGATATTTGGAAGTCTTTCTTAGGAGTCAGTTTGCTGGAGTCAGGAAGGGATATGGGAGGAGCATCTCTTGAGATTCCTGGGTTTTGGAGCATGACAAGTAGCTCTTCCTCATGCGGAGGAACCAGCAAACTGGCTGAGACTTGGACATAAGAGCATGTGTGGAGAGTGAGGAAATGGAGGCACACCTTTGAAGGAGAACTTTCTAAGTTCTACTCTGAGAAAGTGTTAAATCTACTCTCTGCAGAATAACTAGAAAACCAAGAGAGAAAACAAGTCTGCTGTGCCCTGTCATGGGGCAAGGGGTCTTTCCTCAAAATGAGTCAAGCAATAAGCTTTATTACTGAAGTTTATATAGGGACAGGTTTGCCAGTGGCAAACTTGCCCTAACTTTTTAAAGATCATTTACATTTTTAAAATGCATTCTAGTGGAATATAAAATCAGTTATTCCAAACTGTATTTTAAAGCATTGTTTTCTCTGAGGTACTAAACTTGCTGATGGTGCACGTGCTTTTGTGTTGAGTGAAGAGATTTTTAGAGAAAACCTAATGTATGAGGCAGCGAAGAGCAGAAAATATTATAAATAATGCCTAACCTCCTTGTGGTTCAAGATGCTTCCCTACTTGTGTTGCTAAGCCTAGTAAATTATTACCGTTTAGACAGACACTTCTTTATAAGGAAAAACAGAACTTTACTGCTTTTGTTGAAAAGAGGTCTTGAAAAAATATTTTCAACTGCAGAAAAAGCACAGTATGTTGTGCAAGATAACCAGGATGGTTGTTACGTTTGCTCTGAGAGAGCAGAGCTTAGTCTTCAAGACCATTCTCAGTTGAAATAAAGACCTCTTTGGACCTCATAGCAATTTCAAGTGATCAAAGTCATATGAGACAAATCAAACCAGAAAATAGGTAAACTCTCTTGAATTTTTGGTTAATTCGGAATGTAGAGACTGAATTTTGCTTTTGTTCCCTTAGGAAGTGAATTCCTTTTGGAAACGCGTTATTAGTGAGGAATGGTTGGTTTCTTGCAATGTGTTGATGGTAAAAAAGAACTGAAAGGCACTCATGCCACTTGAATTTTCCCTCTCTCTTTCTAAGTTGTGTGTTCCAGTTTTCTTCTGGTGCAAAGGTAAGATTGCAAAGGTTATTCTGTGGCGAATTCTCTCTGAGAAAGTAGTTGTGCTCATGATATTTCTAGCAGAGTTGTTTGTTTGTTTGAAACATGCAGGGGATCTGATTGCTTTACAGCATAACATAAAAAATTAGTTAGCTGGCGACAAGGTGAAGGTGAGAGAAGGGGAATGCTGTGGAGGAATGTTGTGGCCCAAAGTAGAAAATGTTGGAGGAATAGATAGTTGTAAACAGATTAGTTTCCTTTATCTAATCACCCACCCTTAGTCCTTAAGGATCTCCCTCCACATGTGAAAAGGTGCTATACCTCTAAGGCAAGTGAAAAGACCAAAAGAAACCAAAAAACAATGTCTTCCTAAACCGAGAACTAACAGCAAATTTTATAGTCACTTTTTCTGACTATTAATATAGTCCTAGAGCTTTGCTGAGACCTAAAGAACTCTTTCTTTCATAAGGCACCAGTCTGTTACATGTGTACTATGTGTACCACCTACTACTGATCTTTCTGTGCTGATTTGTTTTGCCACTTTCACTAGTTTCATTGCTGTGAAAGATGAACCAGCTGCAGAGACCACAAAATTTATACGTGGTGACTGTTTTGGCCATTCAAGTTTTCCACAAATTGGGTTTGTTCAAAAGATCAGAGAGAAAAATCAAGGGAGCACATACAGAAATGCAGAGGTCATAAAAATTGCCCTGTTCCTTTAAGGCAATACACTGTTCTTGTTTTCTATTGAAAAGGTACTAATAGTAGGTGTTCTCTGTCTGACACATAAGTAGTATCAGTTGCTAATGGACAGCTGTGAGTAACTTGGAATGAAATAATGAAAATAGGACAGACTATTTCAATTGAAAGGAACCAACAATGATCACCTAGTTCAATCACCTGAGAGAAAAAAAGAGGCACCCACCATCAGTGAACATCATAATTAAACAAGCACCTATCATGGACTGCCTAACATGCTTCTTTGTATTAGGATAAAGATTTTTTACATTTCTGCTATGGTATTGTATACTTTCATAGGTCTTCAAAGCCCTGCAAATTGTCAAGGCAAAACATAGCTTAAAAGACAACATTTGGGTGCTGGAGGTGGCCAGGGAGCAGCTGCCAATTGTGACAAGTGTGATGAAATACGAGAAAACTTGCATTTAATTTCACAATAAGAAACGAAGTCTGTAAATCACCTTACAAGGGACAGAGTGTTCTCAGGAATTTTTAGTTCCTCTGTGGGTAAGTCTCTCCTCCACCCCCAACCTCCTGTGCTGGTCTTGAGAGGAGACTGATGGCTTTTTCCCTTCAAGTTTTCCATAAGTCCCAGGGCTGTAGGAGGAGAGGGGACATGAATGGGGGATTCATGGTACTGCATTGAATTATACTCCTGAAGAGGGAATTTCTGGGGTGAGGATGTATTAAAAGTCAGGTTTTACCCTGTTTGGGTGATCTCTTCATCTCCTGAATATGAAGGCAAAAGGAACCAACTGTTTGGGTTATGTTAAGCCACAGATAAAGGAGACCAGCCATGGGAAGATATACCTTATTCAAGTGTAATCAAGAAACTGCAGAAACAGTTCAGGAGATTGCTCTGTTTTGCAGTTTCACAGACCTGCATGATAATCATTAAATGAGGAATTAATTTGTGGTATTACAGGAGAAAAAGGAAGAAAGATGCAAGATCTCAAAGGAGAAGGCTAAAAAAATGTATGTTAACTTTTCTAAGTGCTGCTAAGATGTGCAAAGTTAATGAACCTACTTGAGTAAATTAAAAATGGAACAAGAGCAGCCTCTGTGGAAAATTTTCAAATGAATTGGAGAGAAAATCATTGTAATGAAAGTAGTGGGGTAAAAATGTGCCAGGGTACAAGAAATTGAGTTGCACAGAGAGAGTGATTTTGCAGCCATAAAGCATTAAGGCAATAGGGAACAGGACCAAAAAAAATGTTGTTTTTCACTTGGGCTACAATAGCAAAGGACAATTGATAACCAAAAAATTCAGTAGCAGGGAATCCCCAAGCAAGACTTTGTTTAGCTTCATGCAAGAGAAAAACATGGCAGGAAAATAACTCCATTGACATGAAATGGTGGTATGAAGAAAATAATATCTCAGAGATAAACAAATGGCATCCAGAATGCCAAAGATAATTTTACATAGCTGGAGATTTCAGGTAATGGCACAGAAAAGTCATTAAACCTGCAGCAACTGATTTGTAGTGTAGCCTCATAAATTAAATGAAACCATAATCAAAGTACACAATGCACTATAGCTTTGCTTCTGGAACTTCTAAAAGAAAACAGAGATGTTTTTGAAAGCCTGGACTGCTTTCAAATATTCTAGGCTTGGAAATACAGAAAAATGATTCAGTCTATAATATTTATACTGTCTATATATATAGTCTATATATATATATACTGTCTTGGACAGTAAATAAAAAGTCACTGTGTCTGTGGAAGATAAAGAGATGGTGGCATTACTAAAGTGGCAGTGCTCAAAAACACGTACCCTCATATCCATGGAGAAGATGTTTTAGGTTCAGATACGTCTGAACAATTAAAATGAAGTGCTAGAGAGAGCTGCAACCTTTAAAATGGAAAATAATAGTATTAATAGTAGTAGTAGTAATAATAATAGTAATAATGTCTGTATTCAGTGCCAAATATTACTGGGTAAAGAAATCAGTTACTAAATCACACTCTGGAGACTGGCAGGGAGATGAATATCCTATGTGGGATGAAACCTTCACTTAAAAGATCCTGTTGCCACCCACGAGGCTTACAAATAGGAGGTGTGTGAGGCAGCACCGAGGGCGATGACATACTGATGTATAGGTGCCGAGACAGTAGGACAGAAGCTGTGGCACATCACGCTTACAGCCTCATCTGTCTGCTAGTAAAAGCCAGGGGAGTAAATCTAGAACTGAAATAAAACAATGAAAATGTGAGTGGCTGTAGCTTCATGTGTGTAACAATTCTGACCTCCTGAGAACTAAAACCTGACCTTCAAAAGGTAAAAGCAACACAGGAAAGCCCACTACTAAAGATATTAAATCGATTCAGAGATTATTAGGGTTTATAAACTCAGACTGAATTTTTTTCTGATCAGTCTCAGATGTGTGTGAATTCCTTTGGAAACTGCTAGACAGAGACACATGATGGAAGCAAGCCCCTTCACATGAGTTGCTCCATCTCATACACCAAAAGGCTGATGACCACATATGCTACAGTTTCAGTTTTGTCTTTTGGTTGACTCTCTTTTTGCATAGGAAGGTGACAGACATTTCTAAGGTATGTGGTGTGTTGTTTTTGTGGTTTTTTTATTTGTTTTGGGGTTTTTTTGTGGTATGTTTTTGTGTGTGTGTGTGTTTGTTTGTTGCTTCTTTTTTTTAAATTAAGCCCATGCTGTCCCAATTCAGTTGTAAGAAATTATGTCAGCAAGATTGAAGATGGCTCTGAAAGCTGCCTGTCCTTCACATTGTACCGAGGAGCCTTGCATGTGGTGCAGCAGTGACAGCCTGTGTGAAGGTGCCTAGTTCCTGGCAGGTACAGGGGCTGAGGATAAGTCCAGGGTAGAGACTTGCTGCTTTCCTGGGTGTTTCCTTGCTGCCTGTATTATCATTCCTGTTTCAAGTTTCCTGCTGCTAAAAGGTGACACATGCTGATAAACGAAGTGATTATGAGGAGAGGAGAGGATGGCCCTTCTGAAAAAAAATGCCCCTGTATTTTGAGTGAGGAAAAATGGCAATGTCTGCAATAAACTACGAAGTTTCCTATGATGGCATGGCAGACAGTGGATTCCTTCCCTCCCTCCTCTTCGCTGCTGTCAGGGGAAGCTGACCAGGGTGAGGGGGTGGCGTGAGAGTTAGATCTGTCCTGTCCTGCTGACGTGAGCATTTGTGTTCACGTGAGGTATCAGACCTTGTGATAAGCATCAGTAAAACTGCTTGTAAGGAACCAACAACATTGCAGCTGTTTCTTCAATGCTGCCTGGCTCCAGGGCAAGTCAGTGACAGTGAAAACCTGAGAATATGGAACAAATACTCAAGTAGATTAAAACATGTATTTTTAGTTTAAAAAAAAGAAGGCAAGCTGGAAGTGGTCGCCTGCAGGCTGGAGGGTTACTTAAAAGGGTTAATTTCATGGGTTTTTTTTAATAGTTCTCCAGCAGGAGCCCATGACTTTAGTAGGTGTTGAGTAGTGAAATACTGCGTCCTTCTCCCCCTCATGTTGGACTGTTTTCCTGTTCAGGAAGAGCATCTTCGAAGTGGAAGGAATTAGGGGGGTCTTGACTTCAAGGGGAAGCTGTCCAGCTCCTGTCCCCCAGCACCATGGTGGGGCTGAGGTAATGTGATCCAAGGTGGAGCAAGGGATGCTACTCTGGGGGAGCTGTGGAGTGCTCCATCATCTCAACTAGTGGGCAGATTGGACCAGAGGCAGAAGTGCCCTGTAAACGCAAAGCAACATGGCTGCAAGATGGCTGGGCTTTGGGAAGACAATCAATGTTCCTTGCCTGTGGAGGAAGCCATGAATGTATTCCTTGTTAGAACTTGATGCCTGGGACCAAAGTGATGATGGTGGCATCAAAGCTGCCTGGCCAGGCCACACAAGACCTCTTCTTGGGCAGCTCCTCCTCTCTACCACAGTTGTCAAAATTTTTTCCTGCTGCCACACTTAAAATGCATGGCAGAAAATCACTTGTGAGGAAAATGTACTTGCCAACATAGAGCAGCCCCCATGTGGAAGGTGCAGGGGGTTGGCTGCAGGATTGTCAGGTTTGTGGGTTTTTTTCCGAGATCTGCATACTTAATCAAATGTGTGAGTGTATGTGTGTATATATATATTTATAGGTTCTTGGTGTCATATTCAAAAGCTGAATTTCAGATGGTGTTTCTATGGAGAAAGGGGAAGGAGGTTTACAAAAAGCTCACCAGCTCCTGAGTCTTCTGACTCCCCTTGCTAGCAGTCCTGCCCTTTTCCTCTTCTTTCATTCTCCACATCACAAAATCTGCTATAACTGCTTAATTAAGTTGCTGTGTGCCACCGTAGTGGCTCCAGAAATTTAAACTGGCTATTTTTGTAAACAAAGATGTGAAACTGCAGGACCAGGAGAACCAGCTCAGCAGCTGTATATTTTTCATGTGCTGAATGGGGGCTCATATAAACAAAATGTTTTTTCTTTTGGGGGTTTAGCAAGCTCTTGTGGCAGCCTGTCAGAGAAATGGTTATGACTATTTCTTTGCTCTCAAATGAGGCTGATGAAAACTTACAGCCTCTCTGGGAATTTCAGCTTCTTTCCGTAGAGCAGTAACACAATCCGGTTTTGTGTTATGTTTAATTGCAGACAATTTAGAGTGTTAAGAAGTGTCTCCTGGTAGATGTAACAAGAGGGGAAAAAAAACCCCAAACAAAACAAACCCACCCCACTTACCCCCTTTACCTGTCAGTCCTAAAGAATTAATGCTTTTGGCAATGTCCACATTTTTTACATAACCTGATTGGCTGTTCTTAGAAACTGCTCATGGCAGATACTGGCTACAACTTATATTATTATTTTTTTAAAATTGCTTTGCTTAGTTTACTAAACTATTTTTCTGAAGTGTGATATCTGCTATGACCTTTTTTGTGGGCTAATAACCTGTTGTTTTGAATTGTCTTTTATTTGAATTATAGTTGCAACAAAAATGACTGATAAATAAGCTTAAAAAAGCCCTTAGGTGAAGAAGAATAATACAACACAAAGTCACACCTGGAGAAGAATTAATGCAACAACAGCAAATCAGAAGTTATTAAATGAGCCAAACTTATAAAAGTTGATTTTTTTCTCTTCACCTGCCCTCTTTCTCTAAAAGACCTCCAAACTTAAGTGTTTTTGAATGAGTCTTTGTTTCAGAAGGGTGTTACAGAAAGTAAATATAATAAACCCCACAGATATTCATGAGGATATTCATGCATAGCAATGACTGTCATGTGGTTCTTTTGTAAAATGTTTACTTTTCCCATAAGTTGATATCTCTGGATATTCATAGCTTTGCTTTGGTTTATGCCTAGAACAGCTTTCACAAACACAGACCTGGTCATTGATAGGAAGCAGAAATAGGACTGTGTGCAGCAAGTAAAGAGCAGATGTTTTTAAACAGGTGATAGAGTAAAATGAGAGTAAAGCAAAAAAAGATACATTGTAATTACAGCTGGTTCCAAATAAATCCTTCTGTGTTGTCACATTGAGGAAAATAATATCAAAGTGACTTTCTTTACTAAATTACTTACTCCTTGGGAGTGTTTATTCTGCTTGTTCAATGAAACATATTTCTAACAAGTGCTTTTGTAGGAAATTTGCTTTGTACTACTGTTGAAGATACTTGTTTTTGTTGAACTTGGTAAGAGTTTTGATGCCCAAGTATCAATGGAAGTGGTAGCCTGAGCTTTGAATAACAGAACTTTCCAGGAAAGATGGTTCCATCCTGAAATTGATATTATTTGGCAAGTGATGGAGTAGTAGGGCTTTGAACAGAATATTTTTTACCTTTATGATTTCATTTCTTTACCATGGTACTTGCTGTAGCTATCACGTTTCACTGTTGGAGCCTGTGGTTCACATTCTTTCCCTTATCTAGCCAAGTGATGTTAATGAAAAATATTTTAGGTAATGTTATTTTATTTAAAGGGTTTTTTTTAGAAGGCTGTTTCCACAGTTCATTGACCTAATGAGGTATTTTCCTTCATTTTTGAATCTTGTTTAAACCCGAAATAATCTGTATTTGAATACATGTAATAACTACTACCCTTACACTACAATAGCATGCCAGCTTCTTGAAGCCTGACTTCCTCATCCCCAGGTGTGCAGGACATACTCACTTGGAGCTGTGCCTGATTTCCAGGAATTGTATTGGTGATGCTGCAGGTCCTGTGGTTATCACATAGTTAATGAGGGCAGGAGGAGGTCAGAAACTTGGTTCCCATTCCATCAAGTGCTTTCTTCTCTTTCCTCTTCCCTCTTTCCTTCCCTGTAATGCAGGGAGAGTGCTTGTTCTCTTTGCACGGAATTTATCACAGTTTAGGTAGTAATTTTGAAATAATCTCATGTAAAGCAGTCTTTATATTATTGTCTGGTGTACATCAGGTAATCTGACGTGATAGAGAATGTAATGCAAGTTGCTCAGAGCTTGCAGAGGAGACCTTGGCAGATACTGTCTGGTTTTGAGGTTAGGTGATACAGTGTGCCTCTTTTTGCTGTTCTCTCCTAATCCAGTACTTTTAAGAGCCAAACAACTTTGCTTGTAAGTAGATTTTATTGATAATCATAATATTGAGGGATGCAGGTCCAGGAAGAGACCTTATCTTTTGACATCTTGGAAACCTCGTTACCTTTCTGCTGTTACAGATTTGTAAAGCTTAGGATGTCTGGCTTGTAGTGCTGCAGATATTAGGTATGATACACCTGGGTGGGAGTTTTGAAGAGAGAAGCAATGTAAATAATAGGTCTTTGAATTGCCATTGGGAGTCTAATGTTGAAAGTTATTTTTAATAACAACAGCAAGCTCATTGATTGTGACAATTCCTGCTCCAAGAAGCACTTGGGAGATGACATGACTTGAGTCCTGCAGGACTGGACACCCTGCCCTTGCTGAGCAAAAATAGATGGCAGAATGTACACAGTAAGCAATTCACTTCTTTCTTCCAAAGTGCATGTTTGCATCCCTAACGTAGCATAGAAAACATGTCATGGGCTGAAACAGTGCCACAAATATTTCTCAGAGAGCTTTTTGGTCTTGTTTCCTTCAGAAAGTTTTTCAGTGTTTCATGAGAATAGCTGGAGTTCAGCACTGACCAATTGTGTGTTATCATCTTTCATTTATATTGATGGGAGAGGAAAGCACTCAGAAGCTTTCAGAAACAGGTCAAGGTAATGTATCACAACATAAATGTGTATATTAACACAGTAACAGTTGTTACTATTACATATATTTGTGAAGATGAATGGAAACCTAGCAGCTTCCCTGAAGGACTCTGCAATATCATCTGTGGCATCATTTAGTAAAAAAGTATTAATTACTTTTGAATCTAGTTATACTTCCCTCTAAAGAAAAATTCTCAACTTCAGTCGCAGAAATTCTGAACAGGAACTGACACATTTTGGAAGATGGTAATTATTTTGTGTACTTGTTATACGATGTGAAAACAGATGTAGAAGTCTGGTTTTGCTCTCCTTTGTAGTGAAAGAACTAATTACAACAAGAAAAAAAAAATCTCTCATATTTTATGAACCTAAATGTATGCAATCTCTTTATTTGTTTAGTAGCTTGAACTCTGGAAAATTTAATAGAGATATTTTTGAAAAATATTTTGGATGTATCTTCAGGCCCCCCCCCCCCCCCCCTCCCCCCCTCCAGGCTGTTGCAACTGACTAGCACTGAACACAGCCTGAGGAGGGACATTATCATGGCAATGAGCCAAAAAGTCATCACTCTTGTGTAACAAAATCTCTTCTTACAGAGGACTCAAGTAAGAGAAGCATCCAGCCTTAGGATATGGTTGCTCAGTAATGAGGGTGATCCCTGGCCATGGGGAATCACTGAAATGAGGCGCTATGATCTACTGGGACACTTTAGTCCCTTCTTAATTCTCCTAGGAGCATCTGCATGCTTCTGGAAACATGGGTACTTGAGCTGGCACTTTGCATCTGCTTTCTCTTGCAATCCTTAAGTTCTCCAGCAGTTATGTCATTCAGGTTGCCAGACCAGAGCTAGGGGTGTCTCTACACACTTGTTTGAGCTGGGGAAGACTTTGTATTTGGAGACTGTTGGAGAGAAACCTTCATTCCTCCAAACACTGTGAACATGACATTGGTGTTTGACCTCATTCCTCAGCACAAACAGTTATAGCAATTTTGGGAGAAATTTGGCATGTCTGGTCACAGCCCACTGCTCTTTCCTCCATACCTTTAATCATGGTATCAGGCAGCCCAGGGCTCAGCTTCGTAACAGGAGCATGTTGAACTTCTTTCTTGCTCACAAAGGTAGCAGTTCCTGCCAGTTTCTTCCCATCTTTTCCTGAGGTCACATGCTCTTGTGGTGTTTTTTTGGCTTGAGTTTTTGCTTTTCTGCTTCAGACTCGGTACTTGCTCAAGTCACTTGAAATAATCAACCTGGTAGAAAAATAACCTGGCCAAAACCAATCATACAGTTTCCTGTTGGCTGCTGAGTTGAATTGGTTCCTGGAGTCAGTGGCACATTCACTGTAAAGGAGGATGTGAAACTGAGGGGTTGGGAGCACACATGAGGAAAACAAGGAGCAACAAGCCACTATGTCAGCTAAGCTGTGTGTAAAGCTGCAACACCACCTCTTTCCTACTCCTTCCATAGCTACCTAGTACTTAGTCTAGCTAACAATATGTGCCTGTATCTGAACATGAAGAGTAATTGTTTTAGCATTTGTTTTCAATGTGCAATGGAGAAAGAAAGTGGAAAGTTAGATGCCTTTTTGCTTGAATGCTGATATTTCTCTGTATTAGGATAATATAATATGTTTTTTGCACCTTTTTACATTCCCTCATGGTAAACAGCTATGCCACCACATTTCATGGAAAAGTAAAATATCTCTGGTTTGAAATAGGTTTGAGTAAAATTATGGAACTGTTTGCATGAAAGTTCATGGAAATCTGCTTTGAAGTTTCATTTGTGCAAAATGCAATGGAATTTACATAAGTAAACATTAATTGAAATATTCTCTTTAGTAATTTTGTTAGCATTATTATTTTGCAAGTTGTAACTTGTAAAAAATAAATGCATCCAGGATACAAATCATTAGTTATCTTATAAAAAGAAAAATGGGGGGAGGGGAAGATACAACTTATCTCCAAATAGTGACTTTTTGACTCTAAGTCTTCTGTGACACCACAAAAGATGTAAAAATGACCATTCCTGTCTCCTATCATGCAGAATCACATGCTGGAGTCATGGTGTGAAGCCTCTGAGAAGCTGACCACCCAAAGTTTAGAGTCTGCACAATGAGGACACCAGCAGTTCTGGATTTGATGATTTTGCTTTTAAATGTGAGTATTTAATAGACCATGTGGATAACTGGGTGCAGATAGTTGGGGCCTCTTAAATGTTCCAGTTTTAGCTAGTTCATATATGTGTTTGGAATATAAGACCAAATACTTACTGCTGCTCTGCAACTTATCTCTATCTTTCAAAAAAGATCCAAAAGGAAGTAGAATTGCTTATGTACTATAATATGTATAGGCTATTTATTATATATGTATGTGTATATGTATTGTATTATGACTCAGTAGCAGATTTGCTATATATACACCCAACAACAAAGAGCAACAAGAGCTTTGCAGACTTTGTGAATTGTGTCAAACAATGCAAAATACTCACTTGAGCCTATTTTCAATGGGTGCTTCAAAATTGTGATGGGTGACTTTTGACCTGTGGTGAATGAAGCCAAGTCTTTGTGTGTTCTGTCCATAAAGTGAGAAGCATAACTTGTAAGTTGATCAGACAGAACAGTAAAAGAGAGAATTATTTTTGGAAGACAAAATGTGTCCAAAGAGGACATGATGTTGGGGAAAAAAAAAAAAAAAATAATATTTTTTTAAATGCAATTTTACTGGTTCCACTAATTTCTAATGTGTTGTACACAAGTACATCTATGGCAGGTCAGATACATAAACTTCCTATTTAGGATGCACACTATTGAATATTGCCAGGTCCAGTAACATGCAGGAAGAAATATTTTGAGGTACCACGTTCAGGTGAGTGTAGTAAAAAATATAGACAAGGGAATAGTTTTGCAAGCCCATGGGAAGCTGAGCAATAAACAATGATGCAGAAGAAAGCAGCTTGGCAGGTGGGGAAAGCTGCACAATACTAATAGTGAAGCTGAAGGTTAAGCAGAACTATCTTACTCTGTTGCATATAACTTCAAAGTTGTAAAGGCCATCAATGTCCAGGAATGGAAGTTTGTTTTGCTTTCCATTTTTTATATTTCTATTAAATAAAGAATATAAAATACTACCCTTTGAAATCCTCAGCAAGTATTGTGAATAGAAACCTTATGAACTTCCAAGCTGTTCATAAGCGAAGCGTTAAAAAATAATCTGGAGTCCTATACTAGTTCTGAAAATGGCACCCTTAATTTACAGTTCTATTCCTATAAAATTACTGTAAAACTTTCATTCTATAACAATATAAAAAGTAGTAATTTAGTAGTGAAGATATTTGGTATGTTTAAGCCTCCAGTCATTAAAATCAGTAATAAAGAAAGGCTGTGAAGTGAATAAGTTTTTAAGGAACAAGTTATAGTATGTTTATAGAAGGCACTTGAACTGTTATGGCTTGTTTAGGAAATCTAGTGAATTGAACAGAAGAAATGCCACAACACATGACCAGTGTGTTATGAGCTTATAAATGTATTTTAATACAGCATTCAACTGTAATTACTTGAAGCTCTCCCTTCCCCCCTCTTTTTTTTTTTTTTTTTTGTTTATGTCAATGTAATTCTGGTGTTCTCAAAGTCAACAGTTAATTTTCATGTACTGATGCCGAGAGAGAAATTATACATGAAAGTTTATATGCAAATATCATTTCAAAGTACACAATGAATGCTTATTAAAATATATGCTTTGAGGTATGCTCCTTATTTAAATGTTATTGTATTAACTTTGTTCAATTCTTGAAACATTTTTGTGTCTATCTCCTAGAAATTACAAAGCAAGAAACTTAATGAGTTTGATTGTGAATACAAGATGCTGTCTTCTGTCTTTGCTCCTCCAAAACTGTATTTTGACTTTGAGAACAACCTTTCTAATGTCTGCAACTAGTAGTTCCTTGGTACTTCAGTGGTACTTTTTAATATTGCTTAGCTTATTTTAAAATTAGAAAGTTACTCTTTCTTCCTGTGTTTTATTTGTCGTGCTGATGCTTCTTGAGTGTTTATAGTAAGTAGACAAGTAAGTGAGACCAAATTTGGTGAGAGTGGAAATTGAAGTTAATATTTTTCCTTTTTGTTGCTTTAGAAATGCATACTTGTATCAACAGTTCTTTGATTTCACTTTCAAAAAAGGTATTATTAATGGCTGTTGTAGTTGTCATTTTTATTGTGTGCGTATGGATTTATTAAAGTATTTAAAGAAAACGCAAAAGTATTTTACTTGAGCTTCACAAAAAAAAAAAAAAAAAAAAAAAAAAGAGTTGGTCAAAAAATGTTTCTTCTTATCCAGGCAAAAGTTGATTGAACTATTTGTAAAAAGAGCAAAACGAAGATTTAGTTTTTCATTTAAAAACAAATTCACTTCTGCAGATAATGTAAATGAGAGATCCTACTATGAAAAACATGACAAACATTAATTGTTTTCATTAAGGTCAGACTTCTGCAAAACAGTCTGCTTTTATAGTGCATATGTTGGGGTGGTGGTGGGAGGTAGAGAACGCAAGCGAAACAATTGTATTTAAGAACAGTTAGCTTGTTCTTTCAAAGCTTGAGCACTGATATTGTCGATGCAGACAATTCCATACTTTTTCTTAGAAGCTAGAAGAGCATCTCTTTTTCCACTTAGTCAGAAAGGAAGAGTTCATAAAAATGTTGAAAATCAAGTGGTATATACATGATACATAACAGCAGTGCTGAGAATCTTTCACTACAGACAGCCTTCTTTTAGCAGTTGGAAGGGAGAATGAGAGGAAGATGGACAAAGAACAAAGGAAAAATGAAATGTGGGAGAAGGAGAAATTAAGGAAGAAAAAGAAAACAGTCCAGTTTATCAGTTTTTTCTGTGTTTCCTTTGTTACATGCCATCACTGTAACTTTTAAACTGTTTTAATTTAAAAATGTAAAAACCATTTGATATTACACAGAAAAACAGGTGAACTATTGCAGCTAACATATGGAAAATCTTCCATCTTGTGGAAAGGTTATTTAAAAAAAGACAAACAACAACAACCCCCCACCCCCCCCCACGCCCCGCCCCCCAATCACTATTTGTATTTGAAGATATCCCAAGGTTAAAATAACTTTGGATCACAACCTGTGAGAATAAAGGACACTTAAACTAGTTGGGTTCTTGTTGACGTAACTCTGCTTCATACAGAGCCATCAAATTAAAGGAGTTAGAGCATAAAAAGGTATAGAAAATGTATCTAGTAGATCCACAAACACACATCCTGTTGTCTTCCCTTTCCTGATTGCCCCTTCAGCAATCAGGCTGCATGCAGACCCCTGCCTGTGCTCTCGGCCAGCCTCCCTTCATGGCAGCTTTGCCTGTGCCCTTCAGCTCCAGCTGCCGTAATCCAGGATGTAAATGACATAGGTATTCTTGTCTGGACCCAGCAGACCTGTGGGTTATTTGTGCAACTTGCAAAGGTTCAGCAAAAAAACTCTACATCTTGTCCAAAGTATCATTTTGATGTGATTTACATTGCTACATAGACTTGGAGTACAGGCTAGTTTTTAAACATCAGTGCAAGAAGTCTGGCCATGTCATATTGAGACAAATGTTTCTCTAACTCTTGGACCTTTCTCAGCTAAGTTTGTGAATCTTTTGAAATGACAATTTCAAAACTAATGTTACTGTACTGTTTGATACATGCTAGTTGTAGTTGAGAACAATTTACCCTTCTCATTGATTCATCACTTAAACCAAAACAAACTAAACCCTGCAAAAAATAATCTGAATTTTATAATAAATTAAATAGGTGATTAGAATAGTAGAACTGAAATGTACAATTACTTTTAATAATATTCTAAGAACTCTGGTATTAAAATTGCACCAGAAGACATTGTTAAAGTAGTTGGCTGTACCTGAAATATTTCAGTTCTAGTTAATGTATTTTAACATAAATTGTAATATATATTAATTTAAAATGCATTTTAGTTGTCTATTCCAACAGACAGTAATTTATATTATTATATATCTTGTTGTTGACGAGCTGAATTTATTTCTGTTACTTTTTGCCCTTTTTGTATTTTTCTTGTCTGAAATAATGCACCCATGTATGGCTAATCTGATTTCATGTTTCTGTATATTAGTATTTCTTTTAGTCTTCTCTTTTTCTTTGAGAGACATGTAAGTCATTCTATCACTCAGTTGTCAATCTTGATTTCACTGATGAACATTAGACTAAAGCCAGAACCTAGGCATTTGAAAGATATTTTGGGAATTTTGTGATGAATCATGTAAAATTAACTCGTAGGGTTCACCTTTGCTTAGAGGTGAACTAGCTGTTTCTCCTCGTATCTGTCATGACTATGGCAGTAAATGGCCCTTCCAAGTGTCCAAGATATATAATAATCTAGTTTGTAAAAAAAAACAAACCCAAGTGCCCCTATTTCAAGCGTTTATATGCTTGTGCCTCTTTAGCAATTGTTTTAAATCCATAATTTATGTGAAATGTTCCATTTTTTTTTTTATTATTATTTTTTTTAAGAAATTTGAATTAGCTTCTGGTATTGTAGGAGCTGGGGCTCTGGACATAATGTATGAAATCTCAAACAGAAAGACTTTGTTAGTATTATGAAGGTACTTATATTCTTGTGTTCCTTCTTTTCTTTAAAATTGCTTCATTTAGAATTGAAATAACAGCACATCCCACTTTCAGTTCTCTTAGCTGTGACTCCATTCAGGATGAAGTGCTAATAAAGGGTTAAGAGCCCAGAAACAGACCAAAAAATGTTCAGCAGTTTTTTTAAGGAGAGAAAATTTCCCTGGCATGACAGGTGTCTTAAAGATTTGTTTTATCTAGCAGAAATTTCCCCTGCTGTCTATCCTAATATTGGGGAGGTTTAGAAGGGTGTGTGGGGAGGAGATGGAAAAGGGAACATATATGAGAATGGGCCATGTCTCTAGATGTCTAAACAGCAGATGGGAATGTTCTGGAAATACTTCGATCATACCAATAAATAAAGACTATCAGGCAGTCCAAAGAAACACTTTGCTTTTTGCCTGTATAGTAAAAAAAAGAATAATCTGGTCTCAGAGTCACAGCTGCAGTGGCACAGTGACTCATAGTCTGTAGTGTGGGATACTCCCTTGTAAAACAGTGGAATGAACTGCCCTTCAGATGCAAAATCTTCTCTTAAGACCCACAACTGAGCTTTCAACAGAAATGTTTTGACTTGTCAATAAAAAATAGCTTAGTTCAGATGAAGATAGAAGGGGGAAGCAGGATAAAAAAGCATGCATGTGAGATGTGAAAATAAAGTGGGTTTCTTCTGCTCAAGTCTTTAAGTGGTAAATTGAGACTCCTAGTTTGGTTATTTATTTCCTTCCTCCTCAACCTCTGGATTAACAAAAAAAACCAACAAAAAACAAACAAAACAACCCAACATAAAACAAACACCACAAAAAAAGCAACAACAACAACAAAAAAACAAACACAAAAAGCAAACCAAAGAAATAAAAAGAATCTGTTATATGTATCTTACTGAATTTCCCCTTGGGGTGTTTTTCATGGAGAAATGTTCTCATGCAAATGCCTACACTAACTATATGGAAAAAATTGTTCTCTCTTCTGAGGTGAAGATACACACATTAAAATTATTGGAGTTTAACCTCGAACTTGCAAGTAGATGCTGTTCTTTAAAACCTCAGCACTTGAGAAAAAAAAATTTAAGTCGAGTTGCCACTGTTTAGCAGCAGGAGCATTGTTACTGGGGTGGTTTTGGACTACAAACAAAATTTACAGAGAAGGAACATGCAGTTTTTGGACTGAATCAATTGTAAAAAAAAAGCTGTGCTGCTGAACGCGCAAATCCTTCTTTAAGTCACTTGTTACTGATGTTTTAAATCCTTGTTACTTTATGCCTGCTTATTCTTAAAGTGTGGCAGTTAGTTAATGATATCAATATATCTTACTCGGCTGCTTGCCAAGCTGCTGCATGTGAAGTCCACACAACGTCCCAGGCCAGCTGCTCCCAGGGGCACAGGCGCAGCAGCTGGGGGGACCCACGCACAGCGCGTTTGGAGCCCATGACTTCCATGGTGCAGCACTGGTCCCTGGGTGGTTTCAGAGAACCAGAGTGCAGATTGAGTGAAAGTAGATGGAATTCTGATGAGCTTATAACGTAAAGAAAAGAGAAAATAAAAGAAAATTTCACCTACAGTAGCGCAGGTAACGCAGCACAGCTTATGTATGAGACTCCAAGTAATGGAGAGATTTAAAGGTCTAAAGAGGATCCCTGTATGTCTCCAGATCTCCCGGAGGAGAGGAAATAGAAAGAGAGGCTGTTGAAGGGCCTGACCCTGTGCCTGAAATGCTTTCCCCCTGTGTCAGTCTGGGGAAGCACCTGCAAAAGGTAGGGATGTGGGTCTTGTTGTGATGGATCCTTTGATGGGCTGTATGTTGGGATGTTGCTGGCTGTGCTCATGCTGTGTACTGCAAATGTTATTGTTAAAAATTGTTGTACCATACCAATGTGACTCTAGAATGGTGCACCACACAGCTATGTCAGTCTGGGCATCCTCTAAGCCGTGTTTTCTGATCTTCTATGTGAAGTGGAGTAGTCAGCATTTCCAGTGTACTGTTAGTTGTAGGTCCATGCACTTGAAGATGAGAACTGGGAGCAGTTTTCATTCTCTGGTCCCACTTGCATTCCTATGCAAATAAAAGCTAAGGTCTCAACTTGAGAGGTCTCCACTGCATTTATAATGAAGTACTAAACAAATAAAACCAGAATCAGTCCACCTGCATTCATGAATGCACTCTCAAATAACTTCTTTATCAGTGATACCAGTAGGCCTCCATTGCCATGTCCCACTTCTTGGGTTTGTAGAAAGCTTCACTGAGAACTCCCACATACAAGTTATCCCTGCTGTGATCTGAAACACTTACTAGTGTGGTAATATCAGAGGAAAATGAGTGGTGGTACTTGGTGTTTAAAAACAAAAATCCCTCTACTAAAGTATTCTGTGCCTGTGTATGAAGAAGCTAAAGTGGACAGTAAAATTGCCAGTATTAAATCTGTGAGGCTATAATAAAGGCATGTTTTGAAGTGCTTCAGGATAGTTTTGGAATTTTACCCTTCAAGAAATAACAGACTATATTAATTAAACTCCTTAATTTAAACAGAAATACACAAAACAGAGTGTTAAAGTACTTTTTCTCATCTTCTAAACATTTATAAAAAAATAAAATTTCAAACGAAATTATTAAAAAATGTCCCATAGTCATGGACATGTTTCATTTTACTCAGTGTCAAATGAAGGAAAGGAAAAATTTTAACAGATAAAGCACAAGTCATATGCATATTTGAACAGTAACATCCAAAACAGCAGTACCAGCTAAAGATAAGTTTAACAGATAAAATGTAACATATTCAAATAAAATATAGTTAAAACCTTTCTTATATGGAGCACTTTCCTGTGCCTTTGCTGAAGATTCAAAGCTTTTTGTAGATCCTGTTTTAGTAGAATTTTCATTCAGATGCTAGTAAAACAAAGGATCTCTAAACTACTTAAAAATTAGATACAATGCTGTGTTATTTAGCTAACCAAACTAGCACAGACAACAAAATAACTTGACGAAGAGCATGAAATGTGTCTACATGAAGTACAAAGATGTCACAAGGATTGTTGTCTTTAGTTTCACGCTGATGTACTTTTGATGAACTTCACACTCCACTGCTGCTTTTAAAGAAAAATATTCCTAGGTCTGGAGTCATGTTAATTTTCTTACTTTTGGTATGCTAACAACATTATCACTGTATCTTTTTTTAAAGGTATAATATTATTTTTTCAATTCCAAAATATTCAGGGAGTGTTAGAAGTGTGCTTGTCTGTGTGTATATATATATATAAAACATCAAAACAAATCTCTCTATATGTTTTGAAATTCGGTTTTCAAAACTGAAAGACGGCACAAATCTGGTTTAAGGATTTTGGATAGGAATGTTGATTCTATGCAGAAGTTCCTACTGCTATCATGGGTACAAATACAGTGAGTGTCTGTTTGGTCCCATGCAACATGAACCCTGCTACTGGTTGGCAGATCATTTCAGAATTTCAGTATTGCAGGATCTGATCCTTGTAGCACTGATGTAGTTGCTATAGATGTGTTTAAACTTTACATGATCTTGTACACGTAATAAAACAAAAAGTTACAAAACCAGATGCTATAAAGCAACTCAGAAAGAAGCATTCTTGTTTTCAGTTTCTTAATACATAACTTGATAAAATATTTAGTAAGGTGAACTGTGTCACAGGCAAGTATTGTGCGGGCATCTTGTTTTAATTCTGGTCTGCACTTTAGAGCTCTTCAGGCTTGCATTTGATCTCTGAGCCAAGATAAAACCCACAATGAGAACCAAACAGAGCAAATAAACAGAAATGTCTGCTTTGGTAAAGGGTGTAAAACAGACAGAGTATTCCTCTAGGTCCGGCGGTATGTGCTACCAGGCGCTGTTATTCGCACGGCTGTTATTCTGAGACAGCATCCTCAGACAAGGGTTGCAAACTGTGGGGGCGGAGGAGACGGAGCTGCTTGAGCTCCAGGGGAAGCTGAGCGAGGCGGCGATGCTGGAGCTGGGGAGGGGCTGCCCAGGGCGCCACGGCTCCCCCTGCGCTGCAAACCAAGCTCCGCTTCTAGTCTGGTTTGGTAGTTACTGTGGTAGGTAAGGAGGACCATGACACCAATGGATTTTTGTTATCCTTTTTCAAGTGCAGTTTTAATGTGCTCTACCTGAGTCTGGGTTTTTTGTACGATATTGCTGTAAATGTGTTTTTCTTAATGATCCCCAAGAGACTAATCGTTAAGAACAGTGTTATGGGTGGTTTGGAACTTAGTGCCCTGGTCAGGACGAGTTCTGTCATAGGCTTATTTCCTCAATAACTTTGAGGGGATGATTCTACGGCTTTTTAAATAGTTTGTAATATTTTTCATTTGATAGAGCTAAATCTTTACACTGTTAGATCATTTATTCAGGGTAATCTGTAGCTTCAGACTGGTTCCCATCATCTGAGGAAACATGAGAAACCAAGTTCTTTATATAGTAACCTTCCTCTAGTCTCCTTGTTTGAGTGGACAAGGGAAAACATTTCAGAGTACAGTGGTTTAAATATTTAGTAGTGAGTTTACTGCTTACTAGTCTTGATTTCAAAGAGGTTGGCCCCAGATATAAGCACAACTGTTGTATTCTCAGGAGTAGGTTTTCAGAATTGCAACTTAACACAGCACTTTTACAGGGCCTCTAGGGTATTAACAATTTTAGGTTCTGAACATGCAAACACTTTTGTCTTTCAGTAACTTTATTCTGGAGACCAGACCAGTAGTACTCACGAGTGTGATTATGGACGTGAGTAAGTGCTTGTAAGATTGTAACATTAGTTTTCAAAGGGACCATAAACTCTATGGACCATTGCGAAATTATATATACTGCAACGACTTGTGAAATTGCCACACATAAATGTAGCTGTATGAAGTAGACTACATATTCCTAGGTACTCAGTTCTCTGAATGTTTAAATGAATGAGGAGCTTTACTCATGCAAGTAAACCCAAGCAAGCATAAGAAATGTTATGGGATTGCTTACAATTCCATGCGTTAATTAAAAAATGCAGTGCTCTGGATTAAAATACCATGAGAAAAATAAGCAAGTGAATTTGCAGACACAGACTCTACCAAAAATCTCTGAAATCACTGAGAAGATTTCGGTGAAAGTGGATCAGACCCCACCTAGAAAAACTAGTAATTTCCGTTTTATGCTTAGTTTTTTTTTTAAAAAATTACATATATACATTCTGTAAACATTAAACAGTATCACTGGACCAAAAAAGAAACGCTAATGTTATCGTTTCATCTCTTTTTTTTTTTTTTGCTTTTGGGTGAAATCCCCCCAAATTTTATTTATAAATGGTTATATGTTGCATAAACTTCATCTTTTCATTAGAAATATTTGGCATTTTGTGCTTCTGAGTTCTTAAAGATAAGCAAAATCAAGAAGAAGCAATGTTTCTCTCTATGAGTTCTTTAGTATATAGGGCATTTGATATAGAAGGCAATAAAAGCAAGTGATCTTTTTCTTATTAGGAATATTAAAAAAAAAAAAAAATTAAAACAGAATGGTGTGGTAGATCTTGGTCATAGATACGTTGAAGTCATGAAACCCTTGCTCATAGCTGTGCAGAGGTAACAACCAAAATGGTTAGTTCTCTCATAAAAAGCAAAAAGGACAATTCCACAGAAGCAGCTTGATTTTTTGTCATTGCTTTGCAGAAGGCATAATTGTTAGTTTGTGCCATTTATTAGAGACCATAAAATGGATGATATGGTCTCCAAGTTCACATCCAAAATAGGCTTTTGCTTCACAGAGCTACCTGAAGTCAAAACATCAGTGTCTGAGAAATGAGTAATTCATCCTACTGTTTAAGAAAGTTATGTTAAAATATTAAGCATTTAAATGTCAAAGATGGTTGTTGGGCTGTTATTGGAGAGTTACTTTGAGACCGATATTGTGCTTTGTGGTCGCTATGGAAACTTTTTAATACATGCAGTTTAAGAACAAGAAATTGGAAGTAATTTTTGTATTTTTAAATCCAGTTTCCTAGTAATAAGAGGGACAATTGTGACTTATCAGATTGCTACCAAAGCTTTCCACAATATCCTGTTTATTAATCTCTTGAAACAGAGGAGGAAAAAATATATTAATCAACTGCGACAAAGAAATAATGAATGGCTGATCAAAAAGTGGGTTCTGTAGAAACCCATAATGAATTCTAAACTATTTTTAAAAAATAGAAAAATAATTATGACTAAAAAACCAGTAACTAAAGCTTATATGAAACCCCTTTTTAAAAAGCTATTTAATAATAATAATAATAATTTTTTAAATCACTTGAAGCAATCTCAATCTAAAAGTTAGGAAACGCTTAATATTATGAAGACTGAATAGTCATTTAGAAGCCTGAACACAGAGTTCCTCTTTATTAGGTGATTTTAATGCAGTTATATACCCAGAACAATTTAAAAATATACTGAAACAGTTTAAGAACAAAAACATTTGAACTCAGAACATTCTTTTTGAAGATTAAAAGGTAGTTAAAAAAAACTTAAGAGCAATAGTGCTTTTAATTTGTTTGCAAAACCATTTTCTAAAAAAGGTGTTTTTAGACTATTCAATGAATTCTTATATATAAATGTTTTAATTTTGATTCCTACTGATGAAATATGAATAAACTGTATTTGAATGGAAAAAAAAGTTATCTTGAATAATAATTATTTGATTGACAAAATTGCTGGTTTAGTGTTTATCCAATTTGATAGAAGTTTGATTTTTAATACTTTTTTTTCCTGGTAATTTAATTTTGGCAAACCCCTCCTATATATACACTTTAGAAGTTTAATATGGAATTGCTGTTCCTCTCTTTGAAAAGAACAGCTTTCTTATGAATTATAACTAAAACTTTTTAAAGGTGACATCAGAAATAAAGCATTGATGTCTATAACTGATACAGCTACTGAAACTTCATTTTAATGAAATATTTGTGATTCAACCTATTTACTTCAGGTGCTTGTTGGTTTTTTTAAGCTTTTCTGTTGCTAGTTTTAATTTCACCTTGAGGCTTTATGTTTGAGGAGTCAGCTAATATTTTGTAAAATTTATGTTCAAAGGTATCCTAGCTTAAACATCTGAATTTAAATATTGATTAGATCTCTTCCTTTTGCTTTCCTGTTTGTGAACTTGTCTGTTAATTTCCACAGGGATATTAAAAATAGGTTTTAGACAGAGATAATCCACTATAATCCCAAAACAGAAATCAGAGGACAAAATGGTCACAGCAATAAATTATTCTTTTATACATTCTTGTTACCTTGATTCCTCCAAATTTTTCCAAATCCCCTGCTTAAGGTTGCAGGAAATATGAAACTCACCAAAACCTTAAAATAAAGAGATCTATAATACATAAAATGCAATAGATAGTTTATTTTAAGTAATGTTATTTAATTATGGTAATGACAGTTTATTTGGTAGTCATATATATTGTACTGGAATATTTGTCTATATCTCCATAACTTAGACATTCTTAGTTTTTGTTGTTTAGATAAAGCTTTAAAATATTCCAGAAAGTTCAAAGCTAGCTCCAGTCCTTTCACATCAATCTATACAAACACGTGCTCTCATAGACAGATGGGCACAGACCAACTTCTGTGAATGAAGTTCTGTAGTTAGATTTTTAAGGTGGGGGAGACCGAACTCCACAAGCATGTTTTTGTCATCCCCGCTGCCCTCCTGCCTCCATCCTCCTTACTTCAGTTAGTCGAGTTAGAAATATCATCTCTTTTTGCAGGATGCACGTTCTGTCTTCTATACATACATGATGGCTGACATGTCTTTGTAAAACAAATTACTTTGCACAAGTTACCATCTGTCTAAGGAAGTCGGAATAATGCACACAGCATGCTGTAATATTGTATTCTATAAAGGTCACAGGGATGCAAATGAGGTTTTGGGGGAAGAGAAAAGATTTAGGAACAGAGAGTGGGTATAGTAAGTATAGGCACTTACACAGTCACCTTAAATATGCGCATTAGTGATGACTGTAAGATTCATATTTAAAAGGATTGCAAAGTAATTTTTTTGCTGTCACCTAATATATTTGGTAGAAGGAATGCATCACTTTTAATGTCGTAGAGATGCTTAATGGAAGAATAACTTGATTTGCAGTGCATTTAAACTATCATCTAGAAAATTTCTCGTTTAAATCAGAGGCATAAATGATAAGCTGGAATGTATCTTTAACAGCATTACTGCAAGAAACAAGGATATAGTGCAGTTAGAATATTTCACTGTGCACTTACTTAAAACAGTCATCACACAAGTTGCAAAGTTTGCAAGTGAGATTCTCCAAGTATTTTAACTTCAGCTTTGCCTAAATGTAATTATTCAAATGTTACTAAATCATGCACCAAACTGATTGTGGCAGAGAATATTGTGTTAGGAAATGTGCAAGTTGCAAGGATTCTGACTGAAAATAGTATTCAAAATCAATAAGTTCTTGCCAGCGAGGAATATTCAAGTAAAGCTGACCTCTCTTCGCAGCTAATGGGCACGCTGGGAATGATTGTCGTTCACTCAGAAGAAAGTTTTATTGCAAACTGAAAATATTTGTTTTAGAGCACACATGAAAAGTTGAAGGACTTGTTTACCTATTTGATTAAATGCAAAAGCAAGACCACACATAGGATTTTGTTGTGCTGTGATGGAACTTATTTTACTGCTCACTTTCATAACCTTTAAACAGCCTTAAATAGTACATATGAAAAACACATTCATAACAGATTCCCCATAGGGAATTTTCTTTGGTTTAAGAAAATTTTATTAAAGATTGGCATTGCAAATAACATTTTTCATAACTATATGTAGACCTGTTAAAATTTTTATTAAAACTGGGGTTCGGCCTGTTCTTTTTCATCATTCTATCAGATATTAAACTCCAGCAGCAGCTGTAGGAAATGGAGAAAGGGATTTTCAAAGGGATTTGATTCTCCCTGTCTCTGTGCCTTTAGTGATCATATTATCATAACTATCACACATAACAAAGCTCTAAATCTGTAATTCAGATAAAGTAGTCAGGACTTTGAAATACAAAAATCCAAACATATGCTGTAACATTTTTTTCACAGTGCTGATTCCTTTAACATGGATTTTGTAAACTTGGAGAGGTATCCTACAGATTTTGTATACTAACACATACTAAACCGCATTATTACTTAAACGTTTGACAGAGATTTAATTAAAGGTATGTTCTATTATACCTACAGTAGTTCCACTAAGAGCATACCAGATACTGTTCTAGCAAGTGATGATCAAACCACTAAAGGTTAATAAGAAATTATGTTAGAAGCTTTTCTTTGGACTGAATTATGTAAGCTAAACTGCTGTGAAGGCAATGCCCATCTTCTCAACAGTGTGTGAGTCCTGTTTCATGAGGGGACAGCTCAGCATAATGCTGTGTTGAAATGGTAAGTGTGAACATAATTCTCTGATGAACTTAAAAAGCTAAGGATGCAAAGTTTAGGAGGCTAACTTCTAAAGTAAAAGCAACCTAGTACAAAAGGAATGTTTTCAAAGTATTTTAAATACTTCTCTATGCTTATTTACATTGTGAACATGGTTTTGGTATTAAGTGCCTAGGGAAAAGAGTAGTTGTATTGTGAAAAGTTAGGAAAACTCTGAATCTCAATATCAAACTAGTTTGTAAATGAGCAGTCGCATATATATTTATTGTAACACTGCCTTCTGCTGGTCACACCTCATTTATGATGTAAGTGAAAGTGCTGGATAATAATGGGATGTTGTGTTTATCTGAAATTATTCTCAATATGAAACAGGAAAGTTTAGGAAATATTTATATGGAGATAGTGCATATCTATCAAATATGTATACATCAATGATAAACACATTGCACCTATGCTATATGCTTACAGTTGTTAATTTGATACTTTATTGACTTCAGCTGAGAGAAATTTTTTCATGTGTAGCACACCAGAGAGTTATCCTTTCACTTTGCTGTTTAATCGATTCCTACTTTTGACATTTCTGTAGAGTTAAAATTTCTGCTTGCTTCTGGTTTTTCAGTTAGGGGGCTTTGGGTATCAGAGAGCATATACCAAGCAAGACATCTGCAGAAAAATTTCTGTTTCATAACAAATGTCTAAATGTAATGGAAGAGACTGTTGGATCTGTGTCTTTGTGTATACATTTAAGCAAGTGTTTGCATAAGCTACACTCTTTGTTAGTAAGTACTTTATTATTCCTCCGTTGGTCATTCGAAATACACACATATATTATGATAATTACTCCTTAGAGGAAAAATATAGGATTTTGAGCACAGTTCCCATTTTACACACATTTTCTTTACAAAAATTCTGCTGTAGGAAGTGTTTTCTATTTCCTTTAGCGTGCATAAAAGGTAAACACTGTGACGTGAATTTTTATGTATTTAACTGCATGTCTGTCAAAATTTATGAAAATATTTATAATTGTACACTAACTTCATCAAAATAGGTTTAAGAGACATGAAATGCTATAACTATTTTCCAATCCAATATAAAAACCTGAAATTAAAAATCAAATATTTGGTAGAAGTTAACTTCGGTTGTAGAGAATATAACAGTTAAACCACACATTTACTCAGTGAAAACATTGGCATGCATGTCTGGCTGCCTCCAGTAAAATTAATGACTACATTGTGCAGTGTGGGAAAATTTTTATTTTACTTTGGTTTTCCTCAAGAAGTGAAATCCTGCTTCAGTTGCCTAAGGCTACATTTTAAAGCACCTTTATTACAGCACAGATAAAAACCCAACTATCTGACAAAATGCATTCTGTTTTATTACAAAGGATTACTTCAAAAAGCACAATTCTGTACATTCTGGGGATAATTTAAACACCAAGAATCCCTATTGTATGGCAAATAAAAAGTAATAATCCATAATGCATGCTAGAATTACATTTTAATGGACAAGACCTGTCAGAAAATACTTAGATGGAGAAATTTCCATTTTTAAGTTCTTTCCCAGAATTTGGGACCCTTGCCCAACAGCCAGAGTAGGATTGTACCCTGACTCCATAGGATCTCTCTCTGAGCAACGACTGTGGATTCCAGCCCTGCAATCCTCAGAGGATCACTGTGGTCCCATCTGACCCTTGTAGTCTATGAACCTTAAGGTTTTAATAATCAAAGGCCAGCCTAACCCCACGTGTGCATGTTTTTAAATTCCAAATCTCATCTTAGATGTAACAGTAATTAAAAAGTCACTTGCAAAATGATAATAGAGTCAGCCTTGTAAGAGCAGATATAACAATACGCATAATAAAACACTCTGTGGCAATGTTAGGGCTGTGCTGGGAAAGACTAGGTGCTGTTAAAAATGCAAAAGGAAGCTGGAAAAATCTCAGTAATGTTTTAATTTTTGGTGGCAGAAATAAAGGCTTAAAGGTCATAAAGCTGACCAGGAACTGTTCTGTACAAAAGGTGTTGCTGTTACCTTTTTATGGATAGCACTTAAACTGAACTCTTTCTCCAGATTTGCAAATCTTCAAGGAAATTCCTCTTTCTATTGTGTTTTTATCTCTCCTTTATTTGCAAGCATCCATGTATGCAATGTGTTCACTTACATGTATGTGAGCTCCTTTGTGTGTGTGTGTACAACATACATGAAAAAAAATAATCCCAGAACGAGTTTGTGTTCAGGTTGGTCACAAGAGCATATAAACATGTTTAAACCTGAGTGTTAAAACTGTGTGTATTCAGAGAGATAATACATGATAGTGGGCAGCATAATTCACTCTCATTTCCCTGTGTTAGAAATGACTGCATAATTCATGAATGGCAGAACAAAGTCAAGCCAGGAGCGAGGTGCATGTGGACATCCCTAATGAATGTGTGTACTAGTACTGCCCAGTGGGTTACATTTAAATAACAGATATTTCATGTGGGCATCCCCTTCTCCTCCCTTTTAAGTTATCAAAGTGATTTTCCAATAATATATTATAAAAGTTTTTTTGCCTTGCCCAGAAGAAAATGTGAGGGGATTCCTTGCTCAGATCCCTTTAGATGGTAAGAAAGCAAAGTGTATTGGATGCTCTGCTTTTAGGTTGTATTTGTGCTTCACATTTGTCTCTTGTGGTTCATGCTGTTAGGGTTTACTTATATTTATTCTTAGGCGTGGCCCTTCAATCATTTTTTGGTTGTGATTTTTGGTGTTTTGTTTGGGTTTTTAAATGTTTATTTATTTAGTTATTTTTATTTTTTAGCTACTGTACGTATTACTGTGCCACCTGTAGTGTGCTTTTTAGAAGTACACTTACTGTATAAAGACAAGTAGAAAAACAGCAATTGATTATTCCTGGTACAGTAACAGCCTTCTGGAAAATAAGTAGGGTCCAAACACGTAGATAATGTGTGATCTGCTATGTAATGAAATGTATTTCAAATGGTTAGATATAGAAACAAAGAAATCAGGGTGGGTTTTTATTAGATAGGGATGTAGTACTTCAAACAAAGACAATAACAATGTAACGGAATAATTTTACTTTCATTAATATATAAACATAAAACCAATTTTCAGTCTAATTTTATGTTCGTTCTGTCTCTGGAATCCTGAAACACTAATTGTGAAATGACAAGCAAAAATTTTTCATCCTAATTTTATTGAGTTAACTTACTAAATAGATTAAATATTTTGTTGTGTATAACAGAGGTTCTAATGTGAATAAAATTCTTCTGTTTATAATATGGCTTGCAGATTATATATCAAAGCATATGGATTACAATGATTAAATATGTATAAAATCAGCATAATCCATTCATATGTTTGCAAGGGCCCAGAGTCCTCCAGAGAGAGTCACAAATCCACTTGATGCTCTTGAGTACTGGATTCTTTTCCTCCCTGATTTTATCTGAAATATGTGTAAAAATTCAAAAGTCAAAGGGATCCCTGTTGGTTACTGCTGAGTAGTCTCAAACACATATATTTATCCTATCTAAACTTGGTAGAGTCCTGTGCTTTCATGTGTGTTTTTTTGTTTGTTTGTTTAGTGAGGTTTGTTTTTTGGCTTTGTTTTGGTTTAGTTTTGAGAAAAACAGCACTTATGTTTGAGGATTGAAGTAAACAGTTCATTTCTAAGTAACATGCATCACTTTAAGGGAGGTCCTTCCTTGTGTGTGTGCACAAGATGCAAAGGGAATCCACATATTTTGGGTCTTGTCATATTTTCAGTAAATTGCTTCTTTCAGGTTTTCCAACAACCTATTTTGTCTGGATTTTCAGAAAGCTGTAAGTGGGGCATATGGGAGAGATAATTAAGCCAATCATATGAAATACTAATTTAATTTATTTACATATTTGTATTAGTCTCCTTTGCTACTACAATTTCAAATGAATAATCTGAAGATGAGATACGTATTGTCAGGGGAAAAAAAAAAAAAAGCCTGTTTGGGACTATATCTCACAGATGTGTTTATGTGTAATAATGAATGTAACATAGGGAAAACGATCCTACATTATGCCCATTTTGCATCAGCTTTGCGCCTATCTCATACCTTTGATTACTGCATACATTCTGCCCACCTTTCCTTGCTTCAGTAGGATCCAAGTGAGCTACAGAATAAATATCTTACTTTGGGATTATTGTATTCCATAAAAAAATGTTTGTTTTTTTTTTAAAAATCTCATTTAAAGTATAAAGTATTTCCAACATATTTCATCCACATCAGTAAGGCTCAAAGAAGTTGATTCTTTTTCTAACTAAATAGAGCAGAATAATTGCAATTTTGAAAAATATCCATTATTGTAAATCCTGTAAACAATATTATTGTGATAATTTTGGGGGCATCAGACAGGTATTTAACAGTTTGGTTCAGGTTGCCTAGGACAACAAAAATGCCGCTATGCTGCATCTCAAAGCTTCTGGGATGAAATGAGTTGTGACATACCAGTGAAGATTAAATTTGCAACAGATAGAACACCTTTGAAGTACTAGCTTGTGATTTCACAGTGGCATTAGGAGTCTTACTGCAGTATTTAAGCAGTTAGAAAGAATGCTGGTTATTAGTGGCTGAATTTTGTAAAACAGGATTTTATTGTCTTTTAAATAGCCATGACGGCAGTTTGAATTATCCAAGAACATTTTTATTGCTATGTATTACTGTTGCAGAAGTGCTTCTTCATACTTCCATGTGTAAAACCGAGGAACTTAACCAGGTGAATATTTTTTATCTGTTGTTCACAATCACATTGCTACATTTTTAATAACAGAGCCTTTTGCTTACATTTCTTTTTCTCTTGTTTTCTTCTCCCCTCTCTTCTTGGGCAGTGGCTTAAAGAGGAGAAAGAACAGAAACATTCAGTGTTTGTCTCAGATAACACTGGAAGATCAGATGTCCAAATATGTTCTAGGCCTGCACATTTTTACATATGGTAAATTACTTTTTAAAAATAATAGCATAATTTCAGATGTCAAATATGCCTTTATCATATGGCTTTATGACATGACGTTACCAGTACATAAAGCTACTATGCTTTATGTCTGAATCGGATCACCTCAAAATTTCCTGCCATATCATGTAACAGAAATAGAGACTTGTTCCTAAAAATAATGTCTAGAAATCTTCAAGTATCCATTAAACTGTTTGAGGTGAAGAAAGCAAGAGCCTCTTTCTCAGCAGTAATCTCTTAAGGATCACTAGGCTCCATATTACAATTTCCAGTGTTACTAATTTGTGAAAGTTAGTTTAAAATATTAATCTCTTCACTGGCTGGATCTTTTAATGACTCTCTAGACTTCAATGGGTTAATTTCCAATGAGGGTCAGGTTTTATATGTTTATATTTTCTTAGCCTTGGTCAGGAGAAGTGGCTTTGCTTGCCCTTGTGCTGTGCCAAAGTGATAGGGTTTCATTCGTTTGAAAACCTAGCACATCCCAGGAGGTTACCTTGGTGTAGATTTCTTTCTTTCTGTATTAAATCGCTCATTGTCGCAAAGTGACTAGTGCTGCTGGGCTTTGAAAAGAACTTCTAAGAGGTTTAAAAAAAGCTTCTGTATAGAAGGATTTTTCAGTTCTGCAGACAGAATACAGTTTGCAGCTGTTTGACTTGCGACAGTGATATGGATCTGATTGTATACAGTATACGAGGAGCCATGGATACAGCTGGAATAGAGGTTATAAATTTTAAAAGCAATGCAGATTTTGGCCATTAATTGGCTGCTAATAAAAGCAAACTCAATGTGTTCTAACTGTGGGAGCCTGTAGCTCTGTATCTGATATCAGGAATTCATACACATTACACAGTTTTAGTGATTCAGACCACGACTAATTGAAATATGAGGCATACTGATCAAATTTAGCATTACCAGCATGCACTCTGGTTTGGGACTGTATGGCGACAAGGTAGCATTTATTACTTATTCTCCATAACACTGCCTGATTGAAATATCTAGCTATGTTGTCAGCAGAGGCCCAGCTGGGCTTTAGTACAGCTAATTAAGTCATTAAAAGAGAGGTCAAGCAATCTAACTCTTGCATACTAAACTACATAAAAGTCTTTATTATATTTTTTAATAAGCCAAGATTTGAATTTTTAAAGAAGTTTGTTTTAATAATAAATGCATTTGCTGGCTTCTTTGTCTGGGGCTTGATTAAAATAGGTATTTGCTAGTAACAAAGTGAAAACTTCTTGTGGCTTAGTTTAATAAAAAACCCAAGAAACCAAAACCTTTTTTTTTTAAGTGACTAAAAACTGTGATTAACTCAGGATGATAACAGAAACGTGGCTGTCCCTGTGCAGGCAGAAAGAACAACTTGGTTCTCGTGTGCAGAAGATAACAAGATGCAATCAGTGTATAAACCACTCGTGTTACTTATTGGAATATTTGCTTGCTGGCACATCGTGAGGAAGAAACATATATAGTGGGAGAGGTTTCCTGCTAACTAAGTATACAGTAATGTTGGATGAGAGTTGCTACCTATTTTATGAATTCAAATGGGAGAGAGACTCAGATAAAGTAATGGAGCAAGGATTTATCCCTGGACTCGGAAAGCATCGGGCTGTGGATTGCTTGAATTTTGAAGAAGAAATCAGTGAAAGGATAAATCAGTGTTTGTGTTTGGTCTTGTGGCGGTTAGTGTCAGAGACACTGTGTGATGGTCTTTTCAGATCCTACATTGTGGAACAAACTCTTCATAGCTCCCATAAAGAACCTTGCATGTTTGTATCAGTATAAAAGTAAAGCACAGGGAGCTCAAATATAAAGGTGATCACAATATTTCAGTGCTGCAAATGGCAGCCTTGATGATTCCCAGTTATATCGTGTGCAAAGCCTGTGGGGCACTCAGACACTTCTTTTGTAAATTTGGGGTACTTTGGTTTAGAAATACAAAATCCAGGTCTCCCATGTCCTTTCTTCTGTATATTACTTAACAGTAACTGGGGAGAGACATAGTAAGTTATAGATCAAAGACAGAAAGTATCTGAAGTAGAACACTGGAAAACGGGTTTGTGTTTTGCGTGTTTGTTTTTTCCTAACTGGAAATCTTATCAGCAACGATCAGGATCTATTTGGCAATTAACAAATAGTTGTTGGCAAAATGAATTGAGTGTCAGTTCATGTATCATCTTTGTTACAGCTAAATGAGGCAAGTCTTAAAACCCCCCAAATCCTTGATGTAAATCAAGTGGTTCCTCTGAGGTCAGTCATTACTGCTATGATGTAGGAAAGTGCAACTCAGCAAGTTTTACATGTCTAGTGGTAGCACATCATAGTACTGACAGGCTGTGTGTTTCCATTCTTGCAACAAATGGATCTTGGGCCTCTTCTGTTTCTTTTTTTGGACCAGAATTTGAAACTTGTTCCTTAAATCTCTGAATAAACCATACAAATGGTAATGTCTTGATTAGAAGTACAGTATCTGTTTTAAGTAAAAAGCATGCAAAAAAATGTGGTTAGGGATTTGGAGATTAGGTGAAAGGAAGCAAAGGCATTGAAGGGAAGTTAATAAATTATTCCAGAGGTGAGTTGTACAATATTTGTCTCTTATTAAAGCTATGAAGTATTATTACAGAAAAGTACCTTTATGGGGCAAGAAAGGGGATAATGCAGAGTAAAAATTCTGTAAGCCATACCTTAAAAATCTGACACAAATCAACTTGGTCTCCTCTACCTTATGCAGCAACAGTTAATTTAGTGTTGTATCTTCCGGATTAGATTAGTTTCATGGCCATAATAACAGCAATAAACGTGGTGTATTTTAGAAACAATTAACTATTAAATAATTATACTTGTTGCAACTCCATGGATCTTCAAATATATTGGATTTTAAAAATCTTTTTGTATTACAGTGATGATACAGACATTTTTAGAATAATGAAGGCCATCTACTTAATTTTTTTTCTGAAATTGTTAGCTTTTGCAAATATTTGCATGTTCACTGCAATGGAGTGCCTCATAGTCTTCCCAGAACTTTTTGATTTCTCTTTTTCCTCAGACAAAAAATAAGATCCAGGTGTAAAGAATCAAATACATATATCTGTAAAATGCTGTACTTATGAAATATGATCTTAAAACTAATAACTTTTGGATCTATAGACATTCCCCCTCTTAAAATTAGTAAATTACTGACATTAACAGTAATTTAATTTTTTTCATTTGGGATCTTGAGAGAGTGGGGAGCAGACAGTTACATTTTGAGTACTGGTATAAATGGATATTGTTCAGATCGGTGAAGCGACAGAGTTTGTAAGAAGGAACCTCAGTTACAGACTGTGGTGGTCGTAGTGATGATGTGGGTCTGACTCCTCAGCAAAACAGTCTGAAACAGTGGCAGTGGCTAACAAGAATGACCATATTGACTCAAGAGCAAGAATATCTAACTCACCCTGTGGTCTGACTCAGATGATAGCCTGATGTATGTGCCAAAGAGAGAGCAAGAACAGAACTAGTATCTATAACAACATTTTGCCCTAATGTCATCTTGGCTTCTGATTGTTTTAGGAGACATCCAGAGATTTTACAGATTGTCAGCCTGACACTTTGTAATGGATTTCTCTTCCACATACTTGTTCCTTTTTCCCTGATCTGTCTGTGAGAGGTGTTAGTGTTAACTCTGAGTTGTTGAGAAACTCAAAGTCAAAGTAAAGAATCATGAACATTCAGAAGTGAATTCAAGTGTGAATGAAGCCTACTTCTAGGAGTAACTAGTACACTGAGCTAGAATGCTACATATTCTTAATTATCAGTGAGAAAATCAAGGTATGATTATGTCAAGATGGGCTATAATTATTCTTCTGGTATATATGATTAAATTGGTATCAGGAAATCTTACAATTTTTTCTAATGAAAGAAACTAGCCCCATTTTATACAATGAAAATTCAGAAGTGTTCTCATAACCATTTACTGTCTTGGCATTTCTTCTAAAAATCCATCATCCAAACCTGTTGAGATATGTCTAAGTAATATGCATATGGGTGTGCATTGTGGTGCTCTGTGTTAACTATAATCATTCATATTATGTGATTACATTTCATTATTCTTGTAAGTGCAGAACAAAGTTGTAAACAGAATGAATTTTAAAGACTGCTGAAATCTATGACAAAAACCCTGTAATTTTCAACAGGGTCAGATTTAATCTCAAATCTTAACACAGTTGTTTCCATTGTAATTAAAAATTTTATAACATATTTTCATTTTCTCTGAAATCTCTGTGAGCTACTTAGAGATATGATTTCCTTAATGAGAATAATTAATTTTTTCTTACAGAGAGTTTTCAAAGTAATTTTTAAATTCATTTTTCACCATTAGGAAAGAAACTTTTTTTAACTCAATTTTAAAGTATCACTAGGCTAATAGATTTAAGCTAGCTGGGAATATGTCTTTTTATGTGTGTTTATGTCCACCTATCAGCGAGATGGAGAAGAGCTCAGAGGTGGTTTTGTGCTTCCAGCAAAGGAGGCAGAACTTTGTGTAATACAGGTGTGAATGGAACAGGATAATATCTTGTTGGCAGCAGAAGATGTACAGTGTTGTACTTCTGTATGACAACTCATGGAATATAGAAGAGTTATATTTACCTAGTCCTTTTTTCCCATCAAAAAATACTGTAGAAATTCTGTAACAGAAGTAGGATCGCAGCCTGATTCACTTCAGTACTGTGATAATGACTATGCTCAGCCACCTTAACTTGCTCCTTCATGTGTGTAATATAGTTTTTTATAATATTATAACATTCTTATTTTTTGAAATGTTACACCTCTCATTTCCATTTCCTTGCTGAGACCTGGTAAGTGTTGAGTTTTAAAAAACTTAATATCTTTTGTTCAGACTTATAGTTACGGTCTTAGATTTAGTCACACATTTTGGATTTTCTTGGCCCAAAAATATATTATTTATGATAACTCTTGTTTCCCTTTCTCTTCTTATCGGTCAGTTCCCAAGTATCATTAACAGTGGAGATACAGGATAAGAGAATAAAAAATAACCAGTAAACCATAGTAATTTTCACACTTGGAGCTCTTAATCTGTGTTTTTTGGCTACTAAGAAGCAGTTCACCACTAGAGAACTAACAGTTTCAGGCAACGATCTCATGGTCTCTCTCAGGAGTGTTGGTTCAACAATGATGAAAAAATGCAGCATTTTTAACAAGTTGTTGCTGTTCTTCTTGAGACACCAGTCTGACTGAAACAAAGTGCTGAGGGTGAGTGTATAGGGTTCTGGACTGATTGTGCAAGAAAAAATATGCTGCAGGATTTTATTTTATTTTATTATTATTTTTTTTTCCTTTAATTAGTTCAGTTCATCCAGGACTGGTGGATATATTCATCTTTTTTTGTCTTCAAGAACATCCCTTCTCAAATGCAAGAGATAGCTTTGTACAAAAGGAGACATTGGATGAAGCTTAGAGGAACAAAAAGAAGTGTCTTAGACTTCTGTACTTTTTAGGAAGATGGAAAAACCTGGCTCCACACTTCATTTCTAACAGAATTTTTATTTTCCTCAGCAGGATAAAGCTTTCTTCCAGCTTCAGTAGACATTTTGACTTGATAGTTTCTATACTGACAAACCTCTTCATTATTAGTTTAAACTCTGAGGGCTGTGAAAGATGGGGTCAAAAAGAACCTGGGTGGGAGGGGAGGAGGAGAAGAAAGATAGTAACCTCTACATCCCAGTCTTTTGTCCATTGCTCAATTATCATTAGAGAGCTTAATGTGTTTCTTATGTTTTCTTGGTAATTCTGATCACAAGTGACAGCTCAACTCAAACCAGACCATCTTGTAAAGAAGCCTTTCCTAAGCCATATCCACTTTTCCCAGTGAACACTGAAGAAAACCAAATGGTTTGCTCCAAGCTGTTGCAAGCCATATGAAAGTGACCACCATTTATGCTGTTGATGGATCTCCCTTACAGCTTTCATTTCACCCATCCAGCTTGTCTGTTGCTGCAGTTTCTTTTCACTGTCATTTATTCCTCTTCATTTTACTCACTTCACTCTCCTTCATACACAGGGACTGTTCCTGCCCCTTCCAAGTTCCTCTTTTCCCTGTTCTCTGAATAGCACCAAGTTCTTGCCAGAGTAGTTGCTGCCTCTTCAGGGAGGAGGAATCCTATGTGATCTTTCATTATTATTTTGTAACAACCTTGAACAATCTTCTTTCTGAGCCTTTTAAACTTTCTTTACTATTAATGACCCATCCACTCCATGTGACAATTCCTTAGTATTGATTAACAATATCACTTTTAAAACGGTAGCTTGTAATAAGCTCCTTCTTCTATTTTACACAGCTGTCACTGCTGCAGCAGTAAGTTTTTGAACTAGTATTATCTGTCTTATCAATAGATCTTGCATTCTTCTTTTGACTCAATACTCCCCAAAAATCTTTGTGTGGATTTGGGAAAAGTTAGCTAAGATCTGGTTGTTTGTTTTGTTGTGTTTTTTTCACTGAAAGAAAAGTATTAACAAGTGTTTATTATCCACTCCAGTGCTACTAACCAGCTAACTTTCAGTACAATATCTGTAGAGCAAGGACAGTGGTGCTAAGGAGAGCTTGAAACAGCTAATCTTCTATACTTTCAAAAGCCTGAGCCAGGATTTTGGGTGGCAGCTGACCTGTGGCAGGATACAGCCCATGCCAGATGCTGCGATGTCCTCTGCCCTGTCCCTGGTGAAGTAAAAGTGGTATAGCTATGGCAAAAGTATTCCTCCTCCCTCCCCTGCCCTTAAAATACTTTGGGTTGCTGTTTGATAAGGCCAGTGGAAAATGCCAGGAGAGTTTGGAAAGAAGTTGCATTTCTAAGGGAAGAACATTCTACTTTGTTTCCATTTAGCCCACTTTACTGGGCAGAGCTGCCAGCCCAATTTATTCCCTTTGCCTTAAATCTGAAACCCATTAGGAATTATATTGCTGGGCACTGTATTAAGTATTGTAAATTTTCCCAGTCTTCCTTTCACTGCCATTTTTGGGAAAAAAAAAAAAAAAAGAAAAAGAAAAGAAAGCAAAGCACAGTCTGTCTTCTCCCATGTCCCTCCACACCCTCCCATTCCACTCTGTCCTTGACTGAGCTCTTGCTCAGAACCACAAGACTTATCCTGTCCAAGCTGGCGCAAGACACAGGCTGACTAGCTCTCCTCTGGGGGCTTCCCATACCCAGGGAGCCTCAGGGGTTCCACCCTGATCATTATCCCTTTCCCCTTTCTCCCTTGCAGAGAATGGGAGGGAATTTGCCTTAGTAACCATAAGTGACTGTTGTTCAAAGAATGCAGAGAAAGAGTGAGGATATTTCCTTCCTAGGTTTTGACCTCCTAGAAGGAAGTCCAGACCAGAGTTGTCTCAATGGAGTTTTAAATTATTGAAGAGGAAAATTTGTAGGGGCATGATGAGAGTCATGACGTTAAATATAGTAGCAGAATTCAGGGAATCTGAAGAGATTTTAATCTATGTGTTACAAGTGAAAGTACTCAGAAAGTCCTGTCTTTTTGTAGTATTTGATCTATGCAAAACCTTGTTATTTTGAATTTATTTATTTGTCTATTAGACACAGAATTAACACAGGAAAAATAATATTACTGCTTTTTCCTGCTAATGTTTTTTGATTCCAGACAGTCTCATAAGGATAGTGCAATTAAGTTGATGATAAAATAACTAAAAATCCTGTGACTTAGAGCAAGAGCTTCACTCCAAAATCTCTGCCTTAACACTGTTAAAAAGCATTTATTTTACAGTACATTTTTTGTTCTGGCAGACATTAAGCAATATTTTGTATTACATTTTAGAAGTCAAACACCATGGTATAGAGTCTAAATTCTTTGTCTCAAAGTCTTTTTGTTCTTAACCGTCAGAGAATATAAAAAAAATCAGCTGTGGTCTTTTCAGTCATCTCATATTTCAAATGCCTTTTATTCTGTGCTTTTATGACCAGTTGCTTGACTACATATAGATATAGTTACTCCATGTGAACAATGCCCCTGTGCAATTGGTATGTATTTTTCAGGGCATATGTTGATATACAGTAGTTCCCAGCCAAGGGAGTTTTTTAAAAAAGTCTTTGCTGCAGCACATTTTTACATGGTGAAGTGATGTTTTCATTGAAACTCTTCCATGACATCCTCTCTAGGTTGCATCTATTTTAAGATACAAGTTTTATTAATCTGAAGTATGCCAAGCCCTAGTAGTGCAGCAATTTAGTGCTTAAAGCATCTTTTACAGGATGTTATCATGACTTTGCAATAAAAGCGAATGAACAGAGGAAACTAAAAATTTAAAAATTAAAAAAACTCTTTGCTAAAAAGGCTATATTGAAAAAGGGGAAATGTTAGCCTAAAGAAAGCTCAAAGTCTTTTTGTTCTTAACCGTCAGAGAATATAAAAAAAATCAGCTGTGGTCTTTTCAGTCATCTCATATTTCAAATGCCTTTTATTCTGTGCTTTTATGACCAGTTGCTTGACTACATATAGATATAGTTACTCCATGTGAACAATGCCCCTGTGCAATTGGTATGTATTTTTCAGGGCATATGTTGATATACAGTAGTTCCCAGCCAAGGGAGTTTTTTAAAAAAGTCTTTGCTGCAGCACATTTTTACATGGTGAGGTGATGTTTTCATTGAAACTCTTCCATGACATCCTCTCTAGGTTGCATCTATTTTAAGATACAAGTTTTATTAATCTGAAGTATGCCAAGCCCTAGTAGTGCAGCAATTTAGTGCTTAAAGCATCTTTTACAGGATGTTATCATGACTTTGCAATAAAAGCGAATGAACAGAGGAAACTAAAAATTTAAAAATTAAAAAAACTCTTTGCTAAAAAGGCTATATTGAAAAAGGGGAAATGTTAGCCTAAAGAAAGAAAAAAAAAAAAAAAAAGAAAGGTGTCAACAGAAATGTTAAAAATCTTTATAGATTCAATTAATGTGATAAGTTATATTATTCCCAGGAGATATTTCTTTGTGAAGTGACTAGATTCTATGGGAGTATGGGATCATCTTTTAGGAAAAAAACCTATAGCCCTACTGTATGCCAGATTGTGAGGAGGTGGGGAGCCTACAGAAAGTATATGATTACATAGTAAATGCTACTTTTTTGAGACTAATTTCTACAAAATCCCACTTAATTTCTGTAGAACTCCATCAATTTTATGCTTACTGTATTCTTTTTCATGAGGAATTTGAGAATATTGTTGTAACCTTTTCCCCCCACTGAGTGGACAATAAGTGAGAGTGACTGCAGTAGCTTATTTATTTATTATTTTTTAATTGAATTGTCAGCTTCACCTGTAATTTTTACAGTTTTCACAACAGGGATTAGTCATGAACACTTTAAAATAGAAATAAGTTCACTATTCTACAGAAGAAGTTTGAGCATGTTGCTGCTCTTAGTACTGAGTGTATATTGTTTAGGGTTATTACCAAATAATATCAGAATTTTTGTACAAGAGATTAACTCTGATAAACCCCTCTGATAAAATGTAAAGATTATGGTAATTTTTTAGCCTTCAGGTTGTGGTTCATTTACTTGAAATTTACACATTTCAGTCATGGGCAAGTATCTTTACTTAGAGGATTCTGGTAAATTCTCTCCATCTTAGAGTAGTAAGGATTTCAGCATTTGCATATGTTTATGTATTTGCTAGCCACTGGCTTTCAGGTTCATTGGCATTGGGTACTTGTGGATTCCCTCTGTGTTTCCTAGTACCAAAGAGAAAGTACTTTGCACCTTGTCCTGTTCCATGTAGACCATAGCCATGGGAGTAAATAAAAAAAGGTCCAGTACAAAACTGGTAGGCTCAGTAAAACCACGTAGCTTACAAAAATATTCTGACATTATTGCATGTAAGATAACCTATAATATTTTTGGTTTAGTGAATAATTTAAAGTCAGTTACTAAGACTATTTCTGCAGCAATAAAGATGATCTCAGAAGACGTGCTGCATTAAGGGAGTAATGCAGCTATTTTCAATGTTGATCCTAAATAGTTCTGCTATTTATTTTTTTTTCCTACAACAGCAAATATGGTCTAGTGGGTCACCAAACAGTAGATTTATACAAAGAAAAAAATAGTTCATGGCAAACACAGAGAGATGATATGTTTTCAAGGAGGACTAGCCTGCTGCACTTGTGAGTGATGATAGATGTGTGTGAAATATAATCCTGATTAAAAATGCATGTGTGAAACCCCTTCAAATAAAGTGCTGTGTCTGACAACATGTTCAGAGCTCCTTTATGTGAGAAGGGCAGGGTAATGTAACAGCCCTTGTACCAGTCACTTTATCTTCATCACTTGCTCAACTCATTGGTCTTCCAAAATTTTCAGCAGATTTAATGGTGAAGAGTTATGAATGCAGAAAGTAGCATGAGGAAGTGTAAGGGATTAACATTGGAAGTAGAGATTTTGAAAATGCACCTAAACCAGTCTAATGTCCAGGTATGCCCAGCCTCTGCTTCCATGTGCAGTAAGGAGTGCTAGGTCTGGAATCAGAGGATGGTTGTAGTAATTTGGCAATTTCTATGACTTGGTCAGGTATTAAAATCCTCATCTGTGTTTTCTTTGCTATCTGTCAGCATCTACATTGGAAACATTTATCAAAGATAAAACAGTGGAAACAGATTATATTAACTTTTACAGCTGGATGAAGATTCTGTCAGAAGTGATTGAGCTGCATGTGACAATCCTGACTCTGTGTAGCTAGAAGGCATGACATAAAAGGCAGAAAGACAGGAAAAAGAGTAGATTGCCTTGTTTACAGTGCTGGATCCTTCAACCTTTGATACATGTGCACACGCTCTTTTAAGACATTTCTCCTTTTAATCCTCAGGGGCTGCTGCTTGGATTTTCTTTGCAGGAGCTCTTGCAGGTAACAATTAACTGAATTATGAAGGTGCTGGGAAGTAACAGGTGCTGTCTCCCAAGTGCTTCTGACTGCACTGTGTGACTTCCTGCATCCCTGGTTTTCCTGAAGAAAAGGGTCATAATTGCAAGTGAGGATTCATAATTGCTTTGGCAAGATGCTCTTCCTAAGCAAAGACTGCGGCTTTACTGGGTGTAAATGATGCTGGAATGCTGCATTTTGGAAGAGCTCTGCTCTACAGGCACGTTTGTTTGTAGGGCCAGAAACTGGAGCTGTATCATGGCAATGGGAAGTCTAGGGAAGAGCTATGATTTTGAGAGACATTTCTTCCCTCTCCTTCTACCTTGCCTGCCATTATTAAAGGCGAGTGACTGGTAACCCCTGCACAGTCCCACATCTGTTTGGCTGTGCAGCCTGTGACATTTGGGAATCACAGCTTCTCCTCTTCTTCACACTTTGGAGGCAGCTTCCCATTTGACTGCATGTGCGAGAAGCCTTATCCTCTGCACAGTCCAAACACCTGCAGCAGTCATTGAGGTGGAAAGAAGTCACCTGTGGGAATGTGGAAGAAAGAAAAGGGGTGTCAGCTCCTCCTGCAGAGGGTGAGCTATTAAAGTGGCATTTGGGGCCATTTTTAAAGGTATCCAGATGCCTTCAATTGCTGATAAGCACCTAAAGGGATTTTCCAAAGCCCACATTTTTTAAGGTATTTAGGCATTAATCCAACATTGGAATATATAATTCTTAATTTCAAAATTGTCTAAGGGCCAGATTCTTAAAGATGTTTAGGTACCAGGCTCCCCCTGAAATCAAACAGAAGTTCCATCAAATGATCTTATTTCCCGGGAGAGAATTCTTGAAGATGTGTCTACTGAAATATTAACGCATGAAAGACCCACTTGATCTGGACTGGGAGGATATCTGCAAGTTACTCTACATTTCAGCTTTACTCAGAAGCCTTGTCTTAAAAGACATTCTCAGATAAGGATCTGCTAGCTCTTTAATATAATTAGTCCATACCAGTAATCTGGCATGATGACAAGCATCTATTAACTCTGCAATTCAACTCAAAATAACTCAACATTCATTAGATGCTTTTAATATATAATTTTTGTGAATTATAGAGGTTATGAGTTAGGAATGGCTAAGAGCCAGGAGGAATACTGTATGCATTTCAGGCAGGTATTGCACAACCTTCCCTGCCCAGTACATTATATTCTCTGTCATATGTTTTCCCCACAACTTGAGGCTACAAGCTTGACACTGATTTGTATGTATAAGTATGTGCACAGTCAAGGCTTGAGAGCTCCTCTAAACCTTTCATGCAATTCAAATTTGAATACTGAACTCGGAAAAAAATTCGCAGGTTAAACACAATTTCAAGTTTTTTGTTTTTTGTTATTTTGTTTTTGTTGATTTTTTCCCTCTGTGTTTAAAAATGTAATTATATGCAAATATTTCCATTTTAGGCAAATGCTCGTAGAAGAAAATACTCTTGTGTACTTTAATGCATGTATTTATATTTAACTATAATATGTAGCCCTTTAGATGGGGCACTGACATCTGGCCAAACTGTGCAGAAAGACTGCAGTAAAGCTCTTCAACTTAGAAGGAAAAGGATGCATGCAGTGAACCCAAAGGGTGTTTATCCCACTGGGGCCTGCTGCTCTGCCTGCCTGCAGAAGGAGAAACGGAGGCACAGAAGCAAATTAATTCCTTCACCTCGGCCTCAGTGGGAGAGCTGGGAGTGCAGTTCAGCCCTGTGTCAGGGGCAGGAGGCCGGGCTGCCTGCGCCTGCCCCGTCTGCTGCAGGCGCTGCTCCTGCGCACACAGGTGTGAGTGTCCTGCACCTGACCCCATGGAGAAAAGCCAGGCCAGCAGCATTCAGTGAACTCCCAAATAAACGCCTGATCTAGCCACTGTTCTTCTCAGGAGAGGTTACTGGCAGGATCAGTCCCTGAAAGAGGGCTGAGGCAATTCAGTGCAAGCATTACTATTTTCTCGATCTGCTTGAAGAACAAGTAGCTGTAAATATCAGAGAGGAAAGACACATCCTGCTTTCTTTTTCCTGCTGTCTCCTGTCACTGCTGGAGGGAGCTAGTTTGCTATAACTTAAGCAATTACCAATAGTCTTTTTTAATTTGACATTTTAAGAGCTGTGTTGGGTAGAGGATAATTAATAGCACTTACTTGCTTGGAAGTTGAGCTTTAAATTATATAGAACATAATTATGTCTAAAGCCTCTAACTTACTACTTACCCTAGTAGGTATTTCATCTGTGTTTTACTGTAACAGAGCTCCTGCTGTACAGCAGTACTAATCCTTTACCTGGCCTACTTAAGCTCAGAAACATTGATTACATATTGTGATTTTCCTGCAGTAACCTTAATTAATTCCTGATGCCTTTGCCTTGTTTCCTTTATTTTGAGTTTCAGCTCAATATTAAGAGAAATAAAATGGTGGATGAAATTTCATAACAGTATTTGTTGCAGGTAAAAACCAATGAATAAAAATTACTGTTTTCAAGACCCAAACCCACCAACCTTCTAAAACCTCTAAGACCCTGAATATTTTTTCTAATCCCTGGGTGCATTTTAACAACAGAAACTATTTTTTATTTTTTATAAAATTGTCAATGGCTTTTCTTCAGATTTATTGGAGCTTCTGCCTAGCTTCAATAGTCTTCTGTGTTCTGGCAATATATACAGAAATACTTCTCTATGTGATTTTTTTTTTTTTTCCTGTTATGGTGTTAAGAGAGAAAATAAAGATGTTAAAAAGAAGATTCTACTTGTATACCCTACATGGAAAATTGTACAATTAAGGGTTCATTTATTCATCGCACACACACTCACACAATCTGCTCTCCAATAAATATGCAGACATTAGTGACAATGAAATCTTGCTTATCCTTATTATTCTCCAAATTCTACTTTGCAATTAATTGTCTTTCTGGGTTACATCTATATTAGTATATGTTTCCTCTCAAATTCTAAAGAGAGTAGAGTTTCTAATTTATTTCCCATCTTGCAGTTGATATAAGCAGGGTTTTAATGCTGGTGATCTCTTTCTCAGTTACAAATACACACTCTGAGTGCTCTGAGATTTATGTAAGAACCTGGAATTCAGACATGGGGTTTTGCACTGCTTCTTCAGTTAAGATTAATTAGCAATTATTATTAATAAAATTCGCAGTGTGAATAAAGTGTTGTCTTTCTAGTCTTGCAGTCTCTTTTATTTGGACTTCAATATTGACATGGTTGTGAATAGCGAGGGATGCTGTTGCTACCATAGTCAGAAAAATTTGTATTATGGAAAGACAGATGGTTACTTGTAAATATTAAGCAAGGGGTAAACTGCAGTCTTGATTTAATTTTGGTTTAGGTGATTTTAGCAGTACGGAGGGAAAGCAGTGACTGCAGAAAACACAAATGTACTTTTAAATATTTTAAATTTCTAAATGAGCTTCAGCTTCTCAACTGAATTTAAAATGAGTAAGCCTTTCACTGTGCTCTAGATAATGAAGCTTGAAAACAGTATTTACTAGAAAGATGCCATGCTATCTGATACACCCATTTAGGGTGTAATTAAAATAAAACCCCCTAATACTAGAAAATACCAGGTGATGCCGAAGTGCTGCCATAAAGTTTTATTTGCGACAGTCAGTTGAGATGTAGAGAGAAAAGTAAATAAATATTCTGTTTTGATAGATATAAACAATGTAATGTTAAGGCTCATATCAACTACACGATATGTTGAGAATGCAAATTTGCTGAAAGTGGGTTAATGTTAGTTTGCTTTGTCTTTCTCTTCCTCTCTTCCCATTTCATTTGCCCTTTTTGAAAAATGTATGGGCCTGAGAAGTTTGTCCAGAGAAGTTGTGGGGGAAAATCATTTCACACTAGCCTGTTGCATGCAGCAGACTTTCTCTTGTGTGAGATGAGCTGGCTTTGGTGGCCAGCAGTTCCTAGGAAAAGGCTATGCTGCAGGCTGAGGCTGGGCAGGCTGCTGAGGGCACAGGGCTAGAAAGGGAGATGTTGGGGGCCATGTCATTCCTGGGAGTGTTTGTTGCTGTGGGAGAGAGGCTTGGCCAGTTCTAGGTGTGTTGTAAATAAGGATTAGGCAAATTACCCCTTGGTTCTGTTTGACCTTTCCAATATGTGCTATACGTAGGGAGTTTGTATGTGTTAAATGGCATTTAATGCTGTTTATATAATAAATACATTTTCTAAGTAAATGTGTTTGTTCTTAACCCTAACCAATGGCCACAGGGAACGGTAACATGCCGACTGGCCTATGGTCCTTAGTTAAATCATCAGTTTGTTAACTGCTGTTTGCAATCTAAACCCTCCCTCTGGAATGGACTTCTTTAAAGCAAAATGAAATAAAATAAAGGTAAGTAAAAGTAAATAGATTTTCCTATTGAAAGTTATTACTTCAGGAATGAAGAAGATGGATATTGATCCGCACCATCCTTTGCCATTACAGTCAGGTTCACATAGATAGCTCAGACACTTTATTCTAAGCAAACAGCCATTTTCTTTTCTGACTTGGATTCCAGTGAGAATTGAAAAAAGTAAAAGGTTTGTAAAAACATTTTTTTGTCCTTCTTACAGGGACAATTTATGTTGGAGTAACAGTTTCTGAGATACTTGCACCTGTTATTGATTTATTTTTTCTTTCTCGTGAACAATCTCCTGTTTTATAATACAGTTACCCTTGTATGCTGCCCTAAAGTAGTTATTCAGAAATAGTTTTACGACAACAAAGTCCTGGGAGACTTCAAAAGGTTTAAAGCATTCTGAATAAAGGAACAGACATTTGTCCATGCATTGTTTTTTGCATCTTATATGGCCTATATCAATACTAATTGTTGTGATGCTGGGAATCCATAAGGTCCCTTGCCAGAGAAACTTGCAGTATGACCTTGGGAGTCCATGGAGTAGAAAACAATTTTTAAAAAATTAATTAAAAAATCATTAAAAACTAATAATAATATTTCTAGGTGCTGCTATCTGAGATGCATGCTTTCCTTTTAGAAAAAAATAAATAAATAGTGTCTGTAATATGAATGAATTGGAAGCAAACAAAGTGTGGAAATATAAGGATCTTTCTTTCAGTTATTTATGTACATGTCGGCATGCACACACATGCAAAATTGCTTCCTTGTTTTAATACAGTATTTTCACTATTTCTCTGCAGCTGACTGTTTTATAGCTAGAGATTAATGTGTAACTTCTGCCTTCTTGACTTCCACTGATTGCTACAGAGGAATTCTTCTGTTTTTACTTTTTATCACATCTTCTGACATTTTAGTGAATAATACTTGACAGCTATGAACATCTGCAAAAGTTATTGTTATCATAACTTGAGCTCAACAGAGCTACTGTCACTGATGCTTAGGAGAGATCGCATTGCAAAAAAGACAGGGAGTGTGTTTATGTTTAGTTTTTTTTTTAAATTCTTGTTGGATTTACAGTAAGAACATTTTATTAGTGAACTTTTTAATCAGTGAAAAAACATGTCTCTCATATTTAAAAATTATATATGTAACACTTACATTGCTTGACCATAAGTTTGTGTTCTAACCAGGCTGTTTGATGAAGCAGTTTTCTTTCATGTAAGATTTTTACACACATCATGGAATGACTAGTTGTTTTTTTGTTTTGCTTTGTTTTTCATTTTTCAATCCCTCTCCTTTTTCCTGATTTTTTTTTTTTTTTTTTTTTTTAGCTTGTTGGGCAAAGAGCTACTGGTGGGCTTAGAGCTGCAAAGCAGTTTTAAATAGTACAGACTCGTGAGTTGTTTGTGTTCAGATAATTCCACTTTATTCTTCCCCTTGCTTATTCCATATGCACCCAAGGAGTGCCTTGAAGGCAGCAGTAGAGACAGCGAATGCAGTTAGTCATTTATGTGCATATTACAGCAAAAATCACAAAGATTAAGGGCAGTCATTTTTGGGAGCACTGCAATTTTGCAACCAAAAGCACTTAAATAATTACCTTTTTAAGCAACTTTTATTGACTATGCAGGAGGATAAAAAGTAATCTTACTTGTTTTAAATGGCATAAAGCTACCAAATGCCATTAACAGAGTGTTACATTTCTTATTTCACTCAGATTGCTGAAGCTTACCAGCAAGAGATAAAAAATGTATAAATTCAGGCGCACTGGCTAGCAATATCCCAAGCCATTGTCAGTGGACTCCTACTTTCCCCTGCCAAAATATGTGGAAGCATGCATGGATTGTGCTAGATTAGTACGAAGGGCTTGTTTCCGTGGCATTAGCCAGGTATCTTAGCAACAGGATCATACTAGATTCTCGCAGTGCTCTGTGGTGGTGCATGTAATATCCTGGACATAATCTGTCTTTTAATTTTCTTTGGATTGTAGTGATATTACAGATACATGTGTTCAGTTATAGATCTTTATTTAATAAGAAGAATGCTTTAGCTGAAGATTTGTACTATGTCAGAAGTGGGCAACTCACAATAATGTTACTGGAGGTTTAGCCCAGGTACAGCCTTGTCTAGCATTTCAGATTGACAGGAAAACTTACTCCCTTCATTAAGATGTGCCTCATAGTTCATATCTTTATGCTGCGGAGATGGAGATGCTGCCAGAATTCATAATAATGAGAACGTTATTTAATGTCAGATAGAATGCAAATTGCTTGTACAATTGAAATGTCATCTAAAACATGCCACCGTATGCAACACCACTTTATTATAAGTCACCGAGAGCAATATCTTAAATTTGGAATTGCACTAATCCTTCATCTGCTTTTGTTTACCTTTCATCTATAATAGAGATGTCGAATTTCCTCCAAACTGCATTTGCATGTTTTAACTGCTTGCTCACACGGCTGAAGATGTGTGGGAGAAACATGAACAAGAACTTCCTTTTGATTTTCTTCATCTTTTCCTTGTTTGTTCAAAGCAAATTAATAGGAAACGATAGCTTTCAAATGCAATACAAAATGCCATGTCAACCCTTTTTAGAAAATAAGCAGAAGCTTATAGGAGAACATTTTGTGATTTAAAATATGAATTGTAATACAAACTTGATTGTATTGATTAGATTCTAATTGATTTTCCTTGTAATTTAGTCCCGTACGGTAGTTTGTTTCATATAATTGAAATGATAACAATAACTTCTAAGGATTAACTTGGTTCACAGTATGATGACATTGAATGCATTTAAGATTTTTGGCATTCTTTTCTAGGAAAAAGATATCCAGAATAACTACTTTCCAAATGCGATATATGCCAGCGTGAAAAATACAGTGAGTGTGACAGGCAGAGCTGCACAACTCTATGTATAAATATGGTTCAAAACAGGAACCCTTTTCTCAGAGAGATAATTTTTAAAATATTTGATGGAAAACCATGGTGGCATCTTCCCTCTCCTGTTCTGCCCTGGCAGCCCTTCCTATTGCGCTTTCCTGTGAGCACCTCTTGAACAGCAGGTGAGGTTGTTTCAAAAATGTTCACCTTGAAGAATAATAGAAGCTCTTTAAAGCTGAAAATCTCTTATTTTAGAAAGTACCTCTTGCCAGAATGGTGCAATTTTACTTAATGGCAGACTTATTTTCCTCAAAAAAAAAGGAATAACGTGAATAAGGAAAGGAGTAATGTTTTATCTGGCTGGAGGTTCATCTTCAAAGTCCAAACTTTTCATGGCAAATTCTGTTAGGTTGTATCCATTTGATCTACTTCAGAGCCAGTTCTCATTTTAAAAATTGCACCTCTCAGTTCACAAGGAATTTCCTTTACCAAACCAATTCGCTTTAGAAATTGTCTGAATTTTTCATCCACACCATACTCATCTCTAAGGCATGAGCCCTTTCTTCTGCCTCTTTTCTGTTCCTTTTCATAGAATCACAGAATCATCAGAGTTGGAAGGGACCTCTAGATATCTAGTCCAACCCCCGCACTAAAGCAAGATTGCCTGGAGCACATTACACAGGACTATATCCAGGCAGGTTTTGAGTATCTCCAGAGAAACAGACTCCACAAACTCCCTGGGCAGCCTGTTTCAGTGCTTTGTCACCCTCACAGTAGAGATTTTCCTCATGTGTAGATGGAACTTTCTCTGTTTCAGCTTGTGCCCACTGCCCCTTGCCCTGTCCTCAGGCACTGCTGTAAAGAGTCTGCCTCCATCCTCCTTACATTTGCCCTTATTGGGCCCTCATTGGATTCCTCTCTATTCAACTCTCCCGCCAGTCCAGGTCATGATGGATGGCAGCACAGCCCTCTGGTACGTCAGCTACTCCTCCCAGTGCTGTATTATCAGTTAACTTGCTTTTCTCTTTCTCAGGTCAGAAATTGGCTGAAACAACTACTAATAGACAACAGCCAGACTTTAGGTGTAGACAGGGAAGAGCTTGTTTGCATCTATCGTGTAGGTTATTTGTCTGACACTTTGATATTCCATCTGTGGTAGCATTTGTTACAGAGAACAAACAAATTGTCTGTAGATTTGCTTCAAGTGGAATAGAGAATATTCAAGTATTTCTGGGTACTTAGTAAGGTTTACCTGACATTTTAAATGTGTGTGGGATCATTTCTAGTTGCAAGTGCACAGTTACATATCCTTCTGTCAAGAGAGTTGCAAATTACAGTTGCATGTGTTTCTCTTTGTGCTTCAGAATTCTTGGAAGATAAATCCAGTGCTTAAACTGTTGGTAGAACAAAGCTTTATCATCATCTAAAAAGAACAATGTCATGAAGTCTTGAAAACATAACTTAATGGCTCAAAGTAGTACTCACAGAGCATCTCAGAAAGGGTGTATATGATGTAAGGCTGGACTCCATAATCTGAGACATTCATTCTGCTTTAATGGAGATACAGGAGGCTACATCCTGCAAGTTTTGGTGGTTTGGGGTTGTTTTATTACACATTTATAAGATTTCTACTTTTCAGACAGACCTGACGCTCCTTTCAAGAAGGCATTTTATTTAACTGATTCATGGATTTTTGACCCTGTTGAATACAACCATGCTTGTGAACCAAAGACACTGCCTAGGTGAAAAAACTATGTAGTAATTCACAGAGCTTTGAGTTTGTTTGATTGTTTGTTTTACCTGTCTTAAGGCTTTTTCTGCTACAGTCATTTCTCCTTGCTGTTGCAAATAATTCCTAAGTTATTCCCAAAGTATGAAAGACTCGTTTTTCATTTTGCTGTTAAAGAGGCAGCACAACTGCAGTACCTTTTCATGTAAGTCTGGTTACAAACCCAAATTGACTCTTTATTTAAATCCTAATTGTATTTGTGGCCTTAGAGCTGTCAGCCAGTCTTATTCTCCTATACTAGACACTGAGCAAACATATAAGCTAATGATGGCCTCAGCTCTGAGGAGCTTAAAATCTTTAAAAGACAAGACCTCCCAGATAGATAAGACAAATAAATGGACCAGGTAACAAAACGCAAATGCACGTGTGTCTTCTCTGCTTTTCATCTTTAATTTTGTGGAGATTGGGCTTTTTTTTTTTTTTTTTTTTTCCACTGTGAATAGGCAGGATGCTCAGGGCTGCCTGTCCTTGAATAAATTAATACCCAGAGATCTGATAATGAATTAGTATCTTTGCTGGTTTCCTCAGCCACTTTTCATAGGGAACTGACTGAACAATTAAATTATATGGATTGTTTTGTTGCCTGTTTTAGGAGGACTGTGTTAGTTTACTGATTTTGATAATGTAGTATCTTCATTTGTTTGGTTGGAACTCTTAAAAATATTTTTGTCTTTATTCATTAATCTCTGTCAATCTCTATCATAATCCTGAATTTTTTTCCTTGTGTTTTTAAGGCAACTTAATTTCTTTATCCAACATGATTTCTTCCCTCAAAGTTAGGTTCACAGATGTTGTTCCACATTATTCTAGGCTGAGTTATTCTTGTATTTGATAACTCTCAGGGAGAGTTATCAGAGAAATGTTTGACAAATGAATATGATTATATGTGCCTGCAGCACAGATGCTAATATCTTTTTCAGCTGATACCTAGGGGGAACTCAACACCCTGGTCTAAGACACTTCAAGGGGTGAAATGTGATAAGTTTAACAAAGCTGAGAGACACTATAAAATAATCTGGAATGTGAAGAGAAAAATACTGTAGCTTTGAAAATGTACAAGAAAATTAACTTCTGAAAAATATAATTTTGGAGCCTTCTGTTGCCTGTTTCTTCAGCGTTCTTTTTCAGAATTTTGTTTAGCACATCCTAAAGACTTGAAATTTCTGAATAATGCCAGAAAACATATAAGTAACCTTCTGAATTCAGTGAGGCAGAGAGGAAACATTGCTTTTAATTGAACTCAAAGTGAATTTCAGAATTAGTAACTTTTAATTCTTTATTCTAAAATGTTTTAGTAATTTTTTTTCTGTTAAACATCAGCTTGAGGCTCACAGAAACTGATTTTCGGTATTATAATATCACAGAAACAGTGGATCTTTGGTTTGAAAGCAAGCAACAGATTTCTGCAATTACATTTTCTAAAAATTCAACTGTTAGTCTGAAAATGTCCGCTGTATTACTATTGAGGGAAAATAACATGCACTTTACATAAACAACTCTTTGTGCTCAGATATAAAGTTAATTTTATTTTTATTATTATTTTTTAATTTATAATCCCTTCATGGCACACATAGCTACTCTTAATTTTTATTGATTATTTGTAAGTCATTGTCAATGAATGTCCATCTCAGCCAATGGTCTGCTGATGCTGGCTCCCTCAAGGTGATGATGCAGATTCATTGCAGGGAATTTAACTCTTGCATCTTGACTGCACTTTGGGTGGGGTCTAAGAAGGCAAGAAGAACTTAAATAGAAATAAATTGACTTTCAGGTGGAAGTTGAGACAAGTGTTTAAACTTGAGTCCCTTGTTTTCCTCAGAAGTCCAGAGGACTTCATTATCGAGAAGAGGGAGACTAGGAAACTCATGTTCTCTCATTCTCTACCAAACCACTGCCCAAACCCAAAAGAAGAGGGAGAAAATATAGGTACGCTGCAATTCTACTTTTAGGCCTTTATTTTTTTGCCTTTATTTTTTTCAGAATTTAATTTGTAAATTTGTCTGTATGAAGACTGTAGGAGTGAGTGTATTTTTTTTTTCATAAAATGCATCATTACAGTTATTGGTTTTAAAGCTTTTGTTGGCTACAGCCAGTCTTCCCAGCTAATACCCATTGTGGTTTACTGTATATACTGGACTAGTATCAAAGGTATTTTTTTTTTCTTACAAATCATTACAGAATTTCTGGGTGGCAATTTGAGACCTGTTGATATTGGCTTATTGAAATTATCAAAACACAGATATCACCAAATACGTAAAAATAACTCTCTCTTGACCACAAGATGGGCTGTCGCAAAACATATACAAAAGTTCAGCCTATGGAAGTGGCTCTGTCCTTTATGAGAAATTAACTGAAGTGATCTTCTTGAGCTACAGGGCTATGGAATAGACCAAGCAACTAATTTTGCCGTGTGTCCAATCTGAAAATGGTTGCATCGAAGCCGGTTTAGCATGCCCATACTTACTCCATTTATCTGAACTATGTGCAAATAAAAAGCGCTATATTTTTTTGTTTGACACTGTAAACTCAGATTGTTAAATAGTGGCCCTTTTGAAAATGTTTTCTTATTTTGAAAAAGTTGCTTTTACACATTGAGGCTGGTCATAAAAGAACAAGTAGCTTGTGTGACACATTGGAGTCAGTGAATATTGTTAGAAAGGAATACTGCTACCAGTGTCTGTTAGACTTTGTAAATCAATGTTCATTTTTCCCAAATTCTGTTCAACAAATACCAACCCCAGAAGAGATGACCCTTTTAATTCCTTAGTATAGGCTACAGTTAGTTTTGATTTATGGAAGGCCAGTAGTCTATTTATAAAAGATGTATCTGCAAGATGCACTTCATGAGAAACTTGGCTTTTGGGACACATTAATTCTAAGTGCAGATGCAACTTTCATGTTTTATAATATAACCCTGACAGCTGTAATTTCAGATTAAAGATTTTTCATTCACATTCCCATCCTGATTGCTCTGCATGGTCCTTATATTACCTTATTGTCAATAGCAAGTGTTCATCCTATTGGGAGTCATTTAATAACCAGCTGCCATTTAAAGTGTAGACAGAACATTTGTCTCAGCCAGCTCATCTCAAGTGTAGTTTCTCTGCGTGGGGAGCTGGGACTTCTTCAAGAAAAACAACAGCTGGACCTCACTATTGTTTCATGCCTCTTTTGTAGTGGCAAGTTAAAACAAACATGGATACTCTTCCTGAATTCTCTGAAAGCATTTGTGGCATTGGTTTGTTTATTTATTTTTCAGGAACAGAATATCCTTTTTATGACAAGTGTTTTTGTCCTTCCTTATGCCATACAGATCTGAAGTGCTCATTTTGTGTTATTTAAAGTTGTTTACTGAAAGTTAAGCAACTGCAAGATTATAGGGTTTGTGCCACTCCAGAGCACCTCTGCCTTTCTATATGTCATTACCTCCACTGAATCATGCTACTCTGCTTGCAAAGTATTTTAAAGCCAATTTCAAAGCAATACTTTAAGGCCATCAGTATATTTTCAGCTGTGATTTTCCAACCAAAGTCGTTTGGAAATAAGTGTAACTGGTCTATATGAAAATGAATTCATGACGGGTAACGATTTTTTTTAGAACCTACCTTTTAAATTTCCTTAACTTGACAGCTGGGGATTATCCTTTGTGGCAGTGATCTGTAACAAAAAAGGGAGGGAGGGAAGGTTTCAGAAAAAAATTGACTCTTTCATGGCTAATTAAACTGGAATACAAATCAATCAGCAGAAATAGCTGATGAATTTATTATGTCTGTGCAAGCTTACTGTATCCTAATGTGTTTGATGTTCACTAAAATTATTATTCCCATCATCTTATAGGGTAATCGTTTACCTTAAGCTTTACCTTTATCTATAATATTGATTTGAGACTCTCAGGCAAGTAATGGAAGTTTGGGTTTATAGAAGTGTGCAGGGTATAAGCACTAGAGCCATGACAACTTGGAAAACCTGGCCTGGTGATTAAACCCTTTATTTTTCTTTTCAGATCAAGTTCTCTAAGTCCCCCAGGCTTGTAAGCCTATGAGTTAGCTTAATTAAGTTAATGGAAAGCTGAACGAAGAGGTGTAGCCACCAAGAATCTCTTTCAATTCAGCTTATATAAACATTTTACCCTGTAACTTTCATCCATTTATTATTTCATCACTATGTCTTAAAACTGCTTCTGCTGATGTACACACAGGGTTTTGAATGCATTATAAATATTACTTGAAAAAATGTCCAGTAGACAGAGGTTATAGAGATAAATATATAGCGCAATGTTGAAATGTATTGAAAACTAGTTTTGAAATCTGAATGCTTTTTCTCAGTTATTTTCTGAATGGTGTGGTCATGTAGTTGCTGACATTGATTTGGTGTTCAGTTTACTGTAATAACAGACTTCCCCCTGCTTCCACTTGGAAATTAAGCATTGTTTAGAGGTGATACCTCATTGTTGGTTCAGAGTTTTTAGGGATTTCAGGAGAAATTGTTGAATATCCTGCATAGAACATTGAGTCATGCTAGGAAGAATTTTGTCAACGTAGCATTAAGATAAATATGGCACATAGTTGGCATCTTGCCAAAATTATTTGCTGGTTCTTTATTCTGAAAAATTACTAGCAAAACATGTAACTTTAATTTCCTTTGCCCTAACTAATTGCTTCCCCTTACCTCTTCCCATGTACTTGGCCACTCTAGTGATTGCTTCAGTAGTCATCCTTCAACTACTGTTTCACAGTTCATCTCAACACCGCAAGATAAGAAACTCAATTCCCCCCATGAGCTAAACCTCAAGTTCATTTCTGTCAGGCTACTGAGACTTTCCTTTCAATTTAATTCTTGCTTCCAAGGAAGAGAACAACATTCATAGCCATGTCTGTGTCACATGTTGCTTCAGCAAAGAATGAGATCAGCTACTTGCAGTGCACGTCTTCCAACTATAGATACATATGAATAATAAATGATATTGTCTTTGTTAACAAAGGGTCAGAAGTGACTCCAATCTCCAAACAGAGCAGAGTCACTAGGCTGTATGCAAAGCATATGCAGAAGAGGCAGCAATCTTTCCCCCTTGGTGTCTTGTAGAGGAGCAGTCAATCTGATGTGCCGCTAAGCTGGTAACAACACACAGGGTGGATTTCAGACTTTCCTGGATTTTCTGCTTAAACCTCTCCCCACATCTCACTCCGTTCTGTAAGCTATAGCATTCGCTCAAATCCCCTCTGCTGTCTGCCAGCTCTGGAGGAAAACCTTGGTGATTCCAGTGCACTTAGTAGGTGTTGCAGCAAAGTATCGAAGAGCTGAAGAACAGTATCAGCATCTCAAAAAAGCTGGAAAATGATTATTTAATGAAACCTTGGTAACCACATGTGAAATGCTAAATATTGCTCATCATAAGTTACTTGCTGTTGAAAATTTAGTAATTTTGATTGAAGGCTCTTTAACAACAAAAAAAATCCTAAATTGCTGTTAATTTTTAATGGTTGTGTTCTAACCATTCCTTTTCTTCGTTTTTAAAGAGAAGAAATAAGTATGCAGGGCTCCCCTCACCGAAACCCCAAATTTCCAAATGGGCCCAGAAGGGGAAAAAATCCCCTCAGCGTTTCCTGTGCAGCCATCCTCTGGCAGTGCTCTAGTATTTACTGTAAACAAACTATACTGTCCTCTGGAGGCTAATGGGGCTGTTGATTGGTGTTTGCTCATCACAGCAGGGTCTGGTGTGTGATATCTGGAGCTCCCGTGTATTGATGAGTGTGGGCTGCCGGTGGGAGGTATAGCAGGCTGGAAGACAGGGAGGGGGCTGTGGGGGCTTGTTAGTTCTTTGTGGCTAGGTGGAATGAGAGACCTTGTTTATTTAACATTCTTAGCAAGCCCTCCAGGACCCTTGCAAAATCTACTAAAGTAGAATTCTCCCCTATTCCCATGAATCTTTGTAGAAGTATCTAGCTGTTGAAAGACCAGACCAGATAGTTGTGTGCTTGCTTAAAATAACCTTCATGCTTTTGATCAAACATCTACTCTCATCTGAAACAGCTTAGAATCTCCATAGAGGCTTATTAAGCAGGTAGCAATTTAGAGTATGTGCTTGTCAAACAATTGTGTGTAATAGTTTGTTTATGTTCTTTCAAGCAATAATGCAAAGACAGAAGGAAGATTTGCCTGACTTTAGGGACTTGGAATCAAGTTTAGGTTCCTAAGAGCATAATTTCTTTTCAAAGGTGCTATTAAATTCTTAATTCAATTACTATCACGCACTCATAGGAGCATATTTACAGAAGCATGTGTCTAAAGGCAGAAAAGCAGATGATTTTCACTAATAAGAAAGGACAAAAAGAGATGACAAATCGTACCTTTCATCTCAATGTGCTTTATAACTTTCTGATGTTCTTTTATTCTAATTTGATGGTCTGTTCTGCTATTGATGTGAAGACATAGTGGGGGATTTTTTATTTTTTATTTAGGAAGTGGTGTCTGGGTGAAGAGGGAATTCAGTTGAAACCATCTAAAGCAAGGTAGGTAGGGGCATATTTAACTTACAGAAAAAGATTTTTTTAGAAAATGTTATAAATGATGAGGACTTCCTTGTTATTTGCTTTCTCTGATCACAGCAAAGGCTCCAGTAGCAGTTGAGTAGTTGTGGTTTTCCCCCTCTCAAATTATTTTCTGCTCATAATTTTAATTATATATTAAAAAAAATAATATTCCCAGTTTTGGTCTTCCCTACATAGTTTCTAACTAATTTTTATGCTACTTGGCTGAGGGCTCTGGCGTTATCAATGTTTAAGCTGGAGGACGTGAACTTTTTCTTCTCGGTTCTAATCAGTGATGAGAAGCTGCACCAGTCTGAAGCTTCACTGTTTAAAGCTAGGCTGAGCTTTTGTGGCTCATGTACCCACATCCCATCCTTAAATGAGAGAAGAAACAGCCTTAATAAATATATTTTCTCAGTTGTCATGTTATGTTACTACAAGTTCTTCTGCCTCATTCAATTCTATTTATTAAGTTATATAGTCTAAATGTTATTAAAAATGTAACAGTATATCTTAAGCCATGAACTGATTTTTAGGAAGCAACATTAAATTGGCTGTAAGAGACAGTCTGGATCTCTTTCTATGTCAAGAGATTCAAAACAGCACAATTCCACTTTTCGTTTATGACCACTTCTGAGTGGGATAACTTGTTCAAGGGCAATGAAGACCCATTAGAGGGAGTCACTGAAGGATTTTAAGTATGCTGCTGTGAAGATGATCATAAGGTGTTTCTAAAAATAAGACACAGGCTCCTTTGTTATTTATGTACCTTAAAAGCTATATATTAAAAATACTTAATAATATTTACATTAATTATAAGATATCATATAAAAAACTGTAACAATAACAATGAAACATACCCTAACTGAGGATGCAGTGCCAGGTATGTCTTTCTCTGCTATTGCCTTTCAGAATGAAGTTGCACATTATTCTTTGAGCTTGGCTAACTCTTATTCTGTTGCAGTGTCTCCAAAAGGGAGAGTTTGTATCCTTCCTTCCCCCAATTCCTGTCTGATGGCCACACAGCCCTTCCCTTCTCAGGGGAACCCGAGCTGATTTAGCTCACTAAACTGGCAGAAAAATAACCCCACAAAAAAGTGTGTGTTTTTGCAGGGGGTAGTGAGATGAGTTGGCTCAGCAGAGATATGCTCCTGCTGGCACACAGGAC
>NW_009952533.1:13124451-13159030 GCF_000747805.2 Chaetura pelagica | reverse complement strand
AATGGTAGTTGAAAGTTAGAAGGGAAGGAATATCTTCCTGTGCTGGTGTCTGCAAGGTATTATGTTGTCTATAATGTGTAATTTCATTCTCAGTTAAGCTGACATGCTGTTTGTAGGGCTGCTCTGTGAACAAGATGATGAACGCAGGGGGTAAGGTAGATTTGCTGCCAAAAGAAGTGTTCAGGGAAATGAACCTTTAGACTAGAATCTCTCTCAACCACTCAGTTTTATGACTTTCTGTTTCTGAAAACACTTTGAACATACAGTTTTTCTAGATTTAACGTGCATTTGTTCCTTTTCTAATGAGGGACACAGTAGGAAGGAGAATCTTGGACAGCTAGAAAATGCTTGGAAGTTAACAAAACTTGTTTGGCTGATTTGACAGGATATATAAAACGGAAAATAACTTCTGGAATATTTTTAAAGGCTTTGTTTAGATTTCAAATTAACATTTGTGCTTAGATTCTTCCATAGAAGGAGAAAGGATTAATAAATTGTAATAAGGAAGAATCCAGTAGTTTTACCTTAGCTGAATATGACCCATCCATAGATCAGATCAGACAAATATGACCAAATTCTCAAATTTAGTGATTAGCATTTATGCATGTAGGACTAAAATAAGGGAGAATCTCTCTACCATCTCGTTTAGTTCCCTTACCCACTGCTGAATGGTATCAGACCTGCTCAAATGCTTGCAAGCATGATACTTTGCTCTATAGAAGCCAGCTTATGAAAACTGAATATGCTTCACCTGCAGCACTCCCCTCTCTTCCAAATGAGATGACCTTCTACTTATTTAGTCTGATGTTAGAGAATGCTTCAGCAGCTCCTGTCCATAGATACACTCATTTTACATACTTTCTAAGACTCTAGGTGATTATTTGTATTTAGACAATGTGAAAATATTTCTGCTTTCAAACATGAAAAACTGAGGAACTGTCTTTTTCATCAAATAATGTAAATTTTGTTGAAGTTAAAAATCAGTAATTGGGGAATCCTGAAAATATTTGTCATTCAAAAGTTCTGGAAAATTCCTTTCAAAAGTTAACACTAAATTCCACACCTTCAGTAAAATTAGTTATGGCTTAGATGAGAATGTGATGGCAAATGAAAGCAAAAAATAATCAGTGATGAGTTGATAGTTGTCCAACCTCAGGTATTACCCCTTCTTTCTCCATATCAGTCCCTCCCCCTTAATGACTGAACACTCCTTCCTTTGCTTTAGTGGGACATTCACAGCAGCCTAAACTGCTTTGCTGGGACACTTTTTGGCCTAACTGCCCTGTCAGTTACAATTAAAAGCGTTAATATGACAGTCAAAGGTCATAAATTGCTTGTGGCTAGTGTTTGCTGCTTGTCTCACACAATGGCAACCAGGAAATTGCCCTGTCAGTTACAATTAGAGGTGTTAATATGGTGGCTAAGGGTCAAAATACTTCAGTAGGAGGAAGGAGTTGGAGAGGACATTTGGTTTACATTAAGTGATGGTTCAGGAAAACTTTGCTTAAACAGGACGGTTGCTTAATCGGGATGTATTTCAATTTGAGTAACAGCCTTGATTAACGTTTCAACTTCATTGCTCTGGCAAAACAAATTGCTGGAATGATGCCCTTTTGGGGGCTTTCAAAGGCTTACGCAAATGCCACACTAGGAAAAAAAAGTTAATAAGGTCCCATAATTACTGGTATTTGTAGAGATGTGATTATGATGCATGAAGAAACATTGAAGAAAAACACCCCTACTATTTATAACTAAAATTCAGTTTAACTAACTGAGACTTGTGAGACAAACTTCTTGTGAACAGGGTACTGAATTTCTCCTTTGCAGGTGGATTTTTCAAAAAACCTCTGATCTGATATTATTTTCATTGACCTTAGCAATGAAGCTCACCTGGACTTGAGAAAAACTGCAGATCACACCTAAACTCTTCTGATACTATGCTTAACTCCCTCTTTTATGCATGTTTCTTAAAAAAGTTGCCCCTGTCAATTTCACTGTGACCATCTTGCAGCTTGCAGATGAAATGAAGTAATTCCTTAAGAACATCCCTTTAAAATCCCTTAGATTTCAAATATCCAATTATGGGTGGTGGTGGTCCCTCAAAATGGCTTCAAATGTTAGAGGTAAGAAAACACTACTGTTGTTCTTGTATTTCCATGGTAAATTGATGGTGTTTGATTCCTGTGTATACAAAAGGTAAATTTTCTAGAATATCCATGTAACTGCTTGAGCAGTTGAACAGTGAGTTCATGGTGAGTTCTGGTTTTCGCATGGTTATAGAATAGAATTGGTGTAAAGGTAGTTCTGATGTGAACACACAGATGGGGCAGATATACATGATCTTTAGAGACTGGAATCTTCATTACCACAAATGGAGTAACTACAATCCTAGGATAAGCACAGCCTTCTTCTAAAAGCTTGTTGTCTCTGGTTCCCTATTACCAAAGAAAACCAGGATATTAGACCAAGAGCTTTACTGAAAGAAATGTTAGAGATCAAAATCTATGGGTAACACTGATGATCTCTGATGCACAGAGCTCAATGGAAGACTGAATGAGAACAATAGTTGAGAATCATTCCAATTGTTGGCTCAAAAATAATTTTAGTTTTAACAGTCACTTGAATCAAGTCAGTGGATTTAAATAACCCTGAATTTTGGCCCTTCTGGGTCGAGCTCATTGACCACATAGAAAAACTCTTGTAGCCCAACCAATGAAAGAGAACCAGACAACTAATAGAAGAGAACGTATGTCACACAAGAATTTTAAAATTATTATTCTACCTGCTTAGCTTTCAGTAATGCTGATGTTATAGAAGTAATGCTGGATGTCCCAAGTACCCCTGGCTGTCAAAGTGTAATAGAGGCTGCTGATGTCTTGTCCTCAAAACAGCAGACTATGTTCTCCCTGATGCATCTCAGAGGCTTCAGTGTCATCTGCAGCTCTCTATGCTTGTGGTGCCATTTCTGCTGCAGATGAACACCTGTAGTGTATTTATCACCACAACATCCATTCCCAAAGAGAAGTGTAATTCCTCCTACTGTGTAGCTGGAGAAACTGAGGCAGTACTTACTGCTTGAAAGCTGGTAGATAGAGCCTGGGAAAGAGCAATGAATTGAGCTTGGGCCTCAGCTCACGGGACCCTTTTTTAATCCCTAAAAGTTTAACTGTGGGGTTGTTTTTTTTCCCCCTTAACACTGTGATCTCATGTAGATCTCATGCACTTCCATGATGAAATCAGATTGGCAGTTATCAAAAACATTTATTGCTATTATCCTGTTTTTGTAAAGAATTTAAACAAACCGGCATCAAAGTGAAACAGAGCTACTGAAGAGAAACTGAGTCCTTAATTCTGGTATCATTTACTAACTGTGAGAAAATAATTTATGTATACAAATATGTGGATATGAAATAAATTTTCTGTCTTATGCTTCTTCAGAGTAATGAGCACAGTGTACATGCTGTTGGGCTGATATGAGAGAGATCAGATTTGTCCTCCTTACTTCATAATACTGTGACTACACAGCAAAATAAATGTTCAGTTCGTTTCATCTTTTGTTATATGAGGGAATTTGCTTATCATATTTTGAAAGAAGTGTGATTCTTAGGAGTTTTGAGTCTGAGGGTCCATTAGTCATGCTGAATGTAATTAAGGGAATGGCTTGAAGGACAGTGGACCCAGGGGGAAGATCTTCTAGAAAATAACATTTCAATACCCTAGGAAAGAAAAGAAAGGTTTGTAACAGAAGCATAAAAATGTTATTAGATATTATACTTTAAATTCAATTCAGAAGCCAAAAGGAAATTTTTGAAGAGTATAAATACTAAAAACTTTTCTAATTAGTGAGATTCAATTCAGTATTCCTTGGGTTTGTAGTTTCAGTCCTTACCATGTTCATGTAACTAAAAGTCTACTGTTTGGTGGTCTTCATGGAATGCATTTGATGTTTACCTGTTTCAGGTGACTGCAGCAAAAATCCATGCATTTTCTTCACTGCAAGAGCTACATGCTTCTGCTCTTGGTGGTTTTTATGTGCAGAACTGAGACTGAATGATCTTAGTGAGACCTGGTCTGTTCCTCTGTCCTCAGCTACCCTAAAGGCACAGGATCAGAAATGTGTGGATGGGAATATACAACCACTTACGAGATAGGTGCATTTTATATTTGTCTCTGGTTTCTGCTCTGTGCAGAGGTATTTTACCCCAGTAGTGCCAGCCAAACACCAGGATATAACAAAATGTATGCAAATGTGTAATGTACTGACAAGGCACTTTCTAGAATCTGGGAATTATTTTTCTCATGTTCTATTTGGGGACCTGAACAGAAGGGTTACAAGTCTGCTGTGGCTTGGGTGCTAATAATTCATGACTCTCAGCTGGACTGAAGGCATAGTCATTACCTAAAATCAACTCACAATCAGCACAAAATATCACAGCACTAAACCATAGCTACTGTGAAAAGTGATTCCCTTGTTTGAATCAAGCTCATTCTGTTTTGAATGATCAGTTGCTCTCACAACATCTGAAATTAGTTAGAAGAGGATGGAAAAATGTAATACCTGGATGGCTGTCAATAAACAAACATTGTCACTCAGAAGGTGTTTTCAATAGGGTTTTTTACTCTTAAAAATAAACTTGCTGCTAATTGTTTATGGCTTGCCTTTCTCCTATAGGTAAACAGTGTTAATTAATTTAATTGGCCACTAATTGCTTTATTGGTTTTGTGATTCCTTCCTGGGGAGCACTCCACTGAACTAGATTCAATGGGAAGCTGAAGCTTTTAGAATGACCTGGCAGAACCCAGGAAGGGATGGAGTGAAAAAAAGGTTGAGGACATGATGAGGAGAGGAGTGCTCTGGCATGGTATTTCTCATGATGCTGCAGTGCACTGTTCTCTAGGAAAGAAAACAAACAAACAAACAAAACAGCAGTGTAGGAGCTGTGCAGCTAACCAAAACCAGAGCAATTGCTAATGTGTGGCTGAGAGTGGCAGAAGGCTATGCACTTTGGTTCTGTTACAGCGTTATGAAGGCATGCAGCCACAGTGCAGAAGAGAACTTGCAATGCATTGTAGTAAGTAAAAAGCCAGGCATTTGAGAGATGCTGCTTTGTAGCTGAAGCACAGTCTGTTGGCCTCGTCTAGCTGTTTGTAAAGATATGCTTCATCTTCCTCCTGTAGTTGCTGTCCTCTAGTATTGGAACCGAACAACAGCAGTAACTTGTGTGTCTACGAAAAGTAGGAAAAAAAGTAGTGTGTTTCCTGTAATGTTAAACTTGGCTTGAGCCTTTGTGAAAGAAATTTGTGTAGTTGTGTGCTTATTTAACTTGGATTATGTTGGCTTTGCTAGGACTGCGACTGGTAAATCTCATTCAGATAAACTAAGGTATTTCCTCTAAATTGTACATCTCATCTTTATAAAAGCTGGTAGGTGGGGCAATAAAATTCCTTAGCAGCTGGTGGAAAGTCCACACCTTAAACTGAGGCTGAAATGCTGTAAAGCTCATGTTCTAACCCTGCTCAGGTGTTTGATTTGTGAAAGCAGATACTCTTTTTAGAGTTGCTAAAAATTCAGTATATAGAGGTGGGTGAGAAAAACCAATCAAGAGTGTTTTAGCAAATTTGACTTGCTATGACTTTAAAATACAGTAATTTCCCTGAGCTGTCCTTCAGGCTGCATCTGCCCAGTTTCAGCATGGATTCTGTGAAACATAAATGCTTCAGTCTCTAAAGAATATAATCCTTTCTTTGCAGTGTTTTTTCCTTGTTTTTGTCTTTGAAAATAACATCTAAGAAGACAGCCAGCTTCAACATAGTCTGTGGCAGAACTGGTAGAATGGGTCTCCCTTTCATTACAATTAACTGGTTCATCATGTCACAACCTGCAGAAGCATGGGGAAGCAGTGAAGCATTTTGAATCCAAACAGTTTTGTTTTCAAAAATACTTGTTAAAGCATTCAGTATTCTTATAATGAAAATTTGTATTAATTTCTGTTCAGATTTATAAATTTACATGGAAGTATATTCTGACTTCCTATGAGCTGAGATTAACCATTTTTTTTTTCTCTGTTTTGTTTGGGGTTTTATTATTATTTATTTTTAAAAAAAAAAAAAAAGGAAAAAAACCCCAACAACCAAACCCAAACTGGAAAAAGAGAAGCTGAGAGCAAGGGGTGAAGGAAGAATTCCTTGCTGAAGAAAGAAACACAACATGTTTACTTGGTTTAATTTCTTTGGGATATGAAAGATAAATTTTTGGCTGAGTATGTATGCTGCCATGTGATTTTTCAGAAACAAGTATTCCAAGACAACAGAGCATATAATTTATAGCCAATCTCAGCTTTCCCAGTTATTTTATACATCATACTGCGTGGTAAATTATTTTATTTAGATCCAACCTTTTAAGCACTGCAAACAAATAAGAGTGCTGATATCATCTGAAAGGGACTGATTAGGGAGAGCTTGTGGTTTAGAATTATGTTTGTGATACGTTCTGTCCCTAAAGACGAATTTGTTAGTTGTGCTAGTACTATGGGGAGAGTTGTTCCTGAGACACTATCAGACTGACTGATTGCAGCACATGTAGCTGTGCTGCCACAGGTAATATGTGGTAGTGGTAGCTAGAATATGGTAGTCCTAGTGGCGACGTGTTGGGCTGCTGTCACCAGAAGTTGTCTGTCTGCTCCTGAACCAAAGGTTACTGTTCCTTTGCAGGGGCAGAAAGAGTAAATGGACTCCAGAGATTCAGCTGCTGCGATTCACAGGCAGGTGGGTGAGTCTGGGACACAGATGCATTGACTAAGCAATGAAGGTGGTTTAAAGAAATATGTCAGGCTGTGAATTGCAGCGGCTAAAGGTCTGGCACAAGATTATTCTTGCTGCTTCTAAGTTTAGAGATGGGTGACAGCTGCCAGTAGTGACATCTTAAATCACAGTATCTACATACTCCAGAGCTGATAGTCACCCCAGAGCCTGGGTGATCCATTGATGAAACCATTTTCCCTGTCACTAGCATGTATGCAAGTGTAAATAGTGGAATAATGACACAACTGATATAACTTTATTATCCTGATTGCTTGCTGGTGCCCAGATTTCAGAAATGAAGAACTGCATCTTTATTTTCAAAATGTAGAGCAAAGACTGCAGTCAAGAGATACAAGTTGCAGCTGCTAGCACCCAATATGAAATAAAATTACATATTGTGAAATACCATATACTTTTATTTTCAAGTAACGTGTGCTTATGTGAATGTGCCTTAAAAATGCTAGTTTAATCTAGCACTGAAGCTCTCACACATCCTTTTCAGGAAAAGAAGCTATATCTTATGGAAAGCTGTTATCTGGTCTCTCTATCTTCCTTTATTTGTTTATGGTCATGTAACTGGAGTCCATAGCTGTTCCACCCCTGGCCTCTCGAAGGAGTCTGCAGGCAAAATTTTCACAGTTTTGCAATGTGGACAGTTGCCTGTTGGCAATTTGGTGGAGCTTGCCAATCTTGTTTTTCCTAGACTACCAAGAAACTATTGTGAGGTTTTTTTGTTTCCCAAACGGAAGAGTGTGGTGCAACGACTACAGTGATTTTAATTACCCCACTGTGGAATAAAGTTTTACATAGTTAAAAGATGCCATTACTGGTCCTAGCTGCCTTTGAGGGAAAGTTACTTTTCCTGGAGTGCCTTAAACTTGAATTTTTATTTTCCCCATAGCAAGTAAGTTTAGAAAAATAACGTACAAATACTTAGCAACTGTGGAGTGTATTTTCCCCTTGAGGTGTGTGCTTAATTCCCATTAAACTGACAGAGGAGCGACAACACTGCTGAATGTGCGTGTAACATTTTGATATGCTCCCAGTTGGTAAAAACAAGAGCGACACTAACAGCTGCTAACAGTGTCAACAGTTTCATAGGGTGAAGTGTGGCGAGCCCCCAACTGTTTCCCATTCAAATGAGTTATGAGCTCTCGCTGCTCAGGGGCACCCAGATAAGAGACCATTTGAGTAGAGTTGTGAGACTTGGGGAATATCCACCTGGCAGGATGGTCCTCATCCTTCACATAAAATAAAATTGGGGAAAGCGTTTCTGCAGGAGGAGAGAGAGAGGATGTCTAAACCCCACTAAGTAGAGCCCAGGGAAGAAGTAGCACTTGTTTCAGGGCATAGTATGCGATAAGGATGGGAAATGCTCTAAAGGAAATGAAATGAGGCAATGTAAGATGACTTGGGGGCCCACTCACCTTCCAACATCAAAGTCTGGCTGCAGGGAATGCTTGGTCATTTGCTGCTTAATGTTACATGCTCTATATTGATGCCAAAACTATTGGCCTGCCTTCTGAGTGCTACTTATAGTACTTCATTCAAAATCACTCACTTTCCTAATCCACTTGTAATTGTCCCTTTTTCCACCCAAAGAAACATCACATGGGGACAAGAAAACAAACTACTTAGTCTTAATGAACAAGAACCAATATTATCTGTGGTCTGCACTTGTGTTACTTCCCATTTAGAATACTGAGGGCTCCCCAGGCATTTTTTTTCCTGCCATGTAAATAATGTGTGAAGTATTTCATAGGAGCATTCAGTGTGAAAGGTGCCTGACAGATTTTGTAGTCCATTTCCTGGGATTATAGCAGAATTAACTTCGTTATCCCTAAGCACTCTGTAACAGATAGGTGTTTAACTTGGCCTGAAAAAATCACCAAAAGCTCATAATTCCCCAAACTCTACCTTTGTCAGTTGGTTATTTCAATTATCAAGTATTCATCAGAATTTTTCATGTCACAAGACTTACTGCTTTACTCTTTAGATACTTAGTCCAGCGGCTTTTTTTAAACCACTCATTTCTTCACCAAAAAATTCTGGGTTTTCCTTCTAAAAATACAGATCTTTGAATCTGGATCTCTGTTTCTAGTTTAACCAAAAATGGGATGGTACTTTGATTTTGGGGTTGTAACTTTATTTTTTTAAAGCAGGATGCTGATACTAGTGCAGCTCAGTAGCGTGCTTTCATTTTGGAGAAGCACTCATGATTTGTTTACTGCAAAACCATAAGTCTCCATGAGAATGAATATTAGCCATTATTCCATTCCTTAAATTTTACATTTCAGCAGACTTCCCAGTGTCTATGGATCACCGGTGTTCATCTGTATTGGTTCTTTTCATATTGTTTTAGTTTTTTTGGTGGGTTTTTGTGCTTCCAGCCATTGTTTTATTACCATTTTTTAGATTGCTAATCCTTCCCTGCTGGTTTAACAATGACCATTAAGAATTACTTGCGGTCAGATGTTTATCCAGTGATGTGTTTGCTTTATCATGCTGTAAAACCTTGCTCTTGATATTGATCCAAGACTGATGTCATCCAGCCATCATCCTCTGGTTTTTATCTGCTCCTTCTCCTTTCCCATGTCAACTAGTTAGGAAAACTATGGGATAAAAACTGTTGTATTGTTGCTAATGTTTTGGCTTCAGCTAACTGGTTGAATAGTTGCTAACCAGTCTTTTCTGTTCCTGGGGAGGAAAAAAATCCAGAACAACTAAAAATAATAACTGCTTGGCTTTAGGTGACCAAACCCCAACCCCTTTCTCCCTCCTCTGTCAAGTGGCAGTAAGTCAGATAATCCATTGGAGACCCTATACAATCATGTGTTGGTGGGTCCCATCCCCCATCATCTCTGGGATGTCTGAAGGAAAGATGCTGAGTCTTCCTAACTCAGGCAACCTCATGCGCCCTATAGGACTGTAATTTTAACACACATTTTCAGATTTGCAACTGCTTTCTAAGGTAGGCTGAAAACATGTCTGAACGGGTCACTATTAGAAGAAGCAGGGGTCATAAAAACCTGCAATGTGAAAAACCATGCCATAGATTGCAGCTACTGGTGATAGAGACTCCTTCGAGAGATCTGTGGACATGATTGTACTCACCGTAGTCCAAGTTGTGATCCCTTCCACAGCTGTGCAACAACTTGCTTACAATGCATGCACTTTAGCCTTTTTTGAAATTTGGAGTGGGCATTTTATTCATTAAGCTGCCCGATGTTTGGCTGGTACCAAAGGAATTTGCAGGGCTAGCACTAGCCATGGGAGGGCTCTCTTACCAAGTCTCTCAGTGTCATATGAACACATAGACAACAACAGGAAAAAAAGTCACTTATAAACGTAAAGGTGATAGCTCAAAAGAAAATGTTCTCACTTCATATTAAAGCATATTTAAAAAGAGTTGCAGCAATCATGCTTGCACCATGCCAAATTTCGCCATCCCTGTGTTGAATAAAGCGTTGCTTCTCAGATTGTTCCACCCCAAAGTGGAAGTCAGAGCTTACGTGTGCAATGTTGTGCTGCTGTCAAAGTATCAAGAATAATATTATTTTGATATTTTGAGCTACAACATATCTCCAGAAATAAAACCAAGCCAGCAGGTGAAATGTATTTCTGTTTAGCTGACAAAAAGGGAAAAGTTTGTTTGATTACTGTTCTGAAAAGAAAACAGTGTTGGTTTTGAAATGCTTGATTCTATGAAATATTTAAAAAATAACTCAGTTGTTGGAATTTTGGCAATTGATATCCCAATAGTTAGCACTTTGTTTCTGATGACTATCTAGTGCTTGAAGCAAAATCAAACTTATTCCTAGAATTGCCAGATAAATCAAACTGAGTTGTTTGGTTTCACTTAGATTGTTTGTAAATAATTCTTACGTAGTCCATCCAAAAGGGCACATGACCAGTTAGTTATCTTATACACATATGCCCAATATATAGATTCTTTGGAAAGCTGTCATGGTTCTAATTATTTTGTTCCATTGATCAAATACTCCTACTTAATGTGCCTTATTATTTTCAGGCTATGCCCAAAAGCTGCTTTCAGGCTTTAGATTTTCCCTTGGCTATTGTGAGCTGAGTGAGACCTGTGTTTTCAGGTGTTTTCTTCTGTGTACATGTTTACAGTGTCCTGCCAGGTCGCATACACAGACCATTCTCAATAAAATAAGCTGCACAGTCTTTTATAGTAGGGTGATATGCTCCACTTTGCAATTGGTACTCATTTGTGTCTCTTCCTCATCTTTTTTAATCTATCCTTTTAAAAATGTAGATATCCCAGTTCTTTTAATACAAGTACCAATAACCTCTCTGTATTTTATGCACTAAAGGGAAGCCATAGTTCCAGAGAGCATAGAAACATTTGTCGTGTCATAATCGCACAGTTAAACCTCACTGACATGATGCTCCATGAAATGCTTAATTTCAGCACATACCTAAGTGCTGCCCTCACTGGAGACAGGCAGACACACATGCTTAAATTATTTCCTTGGCTGAGGCAGAGCAGAACATCTTTACTGTAATAATGAAACAAGTGGACAAGGCATTGACCTTCAACTGCTTTGACTTCATATATATTATTTCCAAAGTATGCTTGCTCAGTAAACCTTATATATTTCTAGAAGTCACACGCTTGGGGATTCTTTTTTTGTTGTTTTATTTTTTACTTGTTAAAATTTTTACATAGACAGCATTTGGGGCTCCATAGCAGACTCGTTTTTGTTCTTTAGTCTCTCTGTTGCCATTTTATAGGCTTTAATATGCATAATGATAATGTCCAGTACTTCATAAGTGATGCTTGATACGTATCCATATTAAATTCCTTTAAGAGATGTCTAGGAGTAGTTTGAAGTTCTTGTTTTAAGTCTGTTTTACAAGGAGTGAATCGCTCCATTCCATCACAGAAATTAACCCACTGTAGTACATTTCTTGTTGACTTTCTGTAAGAGTAACTGATTTATCCAAAGTCCGAAGTCCAAAGAGGAAACAGGCTTATAACTTTGCAGAAAGGTGTAGAAATATGTGAGGATTATACTTTTATTCTTCCCAAGGCCCTGTTAGAGATAAAAAAGAAACAGTCTGGGCATGATATTGGATTAAAAACTAACAACAAGAAGTTAACATTATAAAAGCAGGAAAGAATAATCTTGAAAACACTTTGTTGGGCTTAGTCCATGTGTCAAGATTGAACTGTTTTTTCTCTGGATGCTTTTTAAAGACAATAGTGTTGTTTATAGTTTCTCCAGAGCAACACAGCAACAAGTTGTCTTTGTTGGATCTGTGCTCAGTATGTTGAGGGGTAGCCACGTGGCAAGAGGCAGACAGGAAATGCCAAGACTGCCCCTCCAGAACTATAATACCTATTTACATTTTTTGCTGTTACCAAAAGGAGACTTGTTGAATCATGAAAGAAACCCCTGAGGCCACTTATATAAGTTCTGTATGTTATATGTGAGGAAGCCTTATGCCATCTCAGTGACAGCTTAAACCTCAGGTAAATATGTTTGTACAGCCATATCACCCGGAGCAGTGTTTTTTGTCAGACTTCTGAAGCAAAAAATGGTGAAGTATTTCAATGGACTAACCTTAGATAAAAAGCAGGATTGGTAAACACCTATTCACTGGGATGGCAGTAACACTGATCTCTGAAGTTGGGTTAAATGGTGTTGAGCAGTCAAAGAGGAAAATTGAGATGAAAACTGTAGCATGGATATTAAGTCCATAAGAGATTATAGACCTGTGTACTATTTTTTTTTTTCCACACTACAAGCTATTTTGGAAGAAGTAAATAAAATATACACTCTGTTTTAATTTAGACAAATCTACTAATGATGATTCCATAGGAATCTGAATGCAAAGTTATTTTATAATTCAACACTTATGTTTGCAACAGATTCTGATATTTTAGCTGGAGCCAAAGAGAGTTTTGCCCTTAATAGCCAAGGATCCAATCTGGATAATTTCGATTTGTGGCTTGTTAACACTCCTTGGAAATCTTTAGGATGGAGAAATACGTATTGTAAATGTGAGTTTATTTATGCGTCTGGTTATTCTAGCACAGGGAGTTTGTTTAATTATGCTAAATACCATGCAATGTACATTAAGGCGAATAGTCATCTCATGGATCTTATCTAGTCTTTAAAGTCATGCTTCATATTTGTTTGATTTAACTAAACCTTCATCTTTGAGGATGCATGTGTGTAAATCATCTAGAAATGTATGGTACTGCTTTCTTAGATCCTACTGCCCTCTTTTTGGTAACTGATACTGTTTCTGGAGAGGGAGCTTAAAGTCAGAAGTAACTCAATGGAAGCAGAACTTGTAAGACATGGTGGACTGCCAGGGATGGTTAGATTAAAGGTGTTCAATGATTAGCTTTATGCTGTAAAAGCGCCCTTAAGGTGGGAAGACCTGGCTGAATATTAATGAAACCTCCATCGTGCCTATTTGGCAGTATTTGCATTTCATAGATGGGGATGTGGAGGCAGAAAATTCCTGATAACACAAATCCATTATTTGTTCTCTCTTGGTAGAATTTGGTGGTTTCTTTTCTCCAGTTTCCTCCTAATTTCTGCAGATCACAGTGCCTCTCCTGATTTGCTTTTCTTTTTTTTTGCTTTTTTTTTTTCTTAGACAAAGTGTCCTAATCTATTTGTCACAGTCTGTATGCAGCAAGGATGATGGTAGCTGTTGCGGAGGAGGAACGGTAAGAGGTGTCTCTGCTGCATTTACTCCATGCTGAGGAACCAACAGAAGTGGAATCTTCTCTCATGTGTGGGCTGAGGGACTTGAACGGAAACAAGCCCCAGGTACTCCTAGGAAGGTAACCCATCCAGGCCAGACCCAGAGGTCAGGTGTAGTAACTCCCTGAGCTCCCCATGGCTTTTGCAAGGGTGGCTCAGTCCATTCTGGGGCATTCATTGACACGTCTGCACCTGACACTGGTTCTGCTGTTCGATGGCTCCTGTCAGCGTGGGCTGTGCACAGGTAGGGTCTCCAGCAGCGGCCTGTGCTGGGGTCTCCTGGGCCTGCCTCTAGAAAACTTGTGCCATCTTTGAATCCTCTAGATTCTCAGACAGACTTCAGGTCAAAAAAGCCACTCACTGCTTTAAATTACTGCAGCTCATTCCAGGCTGGTTCTGGGGTTGCCCATAGCCCTGATGGCACACCTAGTTCTGCCCATTTCCTGCACAGGTATGTGCCAGAGGAAAGGAAGCAGCTTCACAGAGTGATTTACAGTTGCAGCTCCCAAACAAACCCCTGCAATGGTGCTGTATTAACGGAGCTGGGCAGGGAACCAAGTCTATTGACAGCAAAGAGTGGAGCCAGCTGCATTTAATTTATTTTATGTTTCTCTCTGGACAAAAGTGGCAGCAGCAAAGCATCTTTCCTCCCCCCCCGCCCATTACATGTGCAATGTGCATTTCTGAAATGCATCACTCTTCCCATTTCTTTTTCTTTCTGGGAAGAGATTTTGCTTCTCCCAGGATTGTCCTTGGGGAGGTTCACATATCATTTATGCATCTTTAGGGAAAACTCCTGTCTGGGACTACATTTGAGAAATGCACAACTAGCCAAATGTGGCAGATTTCCAGCCTGTAATTGTGTTATATTATAAGGCAAAATGATTTTGCAGTAGTTATGCAATAAACATATGTAATGTGTACATGTACAACTTGTGTAATTCATCGGGCATTTGAAACAGAGCAATTTTAAATTTAAAGTTGGCTCTTACCTTTAAAACAAAGGAAATACTATTAAGTAAAACAATGTAACAAGCTTCTCCGCTAAACTTTGGAAGTCAGCAAACCCGCCCTAAGGAGCATCCTTGTGTCATCAGACGTTACTGCTTTACTGTCAGCATGTTCTAAATATGATCATGAATAAGGGTTTCAGCCCAGTATATGAAAATTGGGCTTTCTAATATAAGCAAAAGTCTCCATTAAATCTGAAACATCTTGTGAAATGAATTTGTTTCCATTTTGATATGCTGGATATTCTATGGGAAACATTAATTTAAACTTCAGTTGTTCCACAGACTCTGCACAGAAAAAATGACTGCAACGTATTAACATAAATCATTAAAAAAGGCAGAAGCTGGATTTACCAAGTTTTTTTGAAGCCCCTTGGAAAATGTGCTGATTTTTGTTCCAGAGAGTTTATGCTGGTCTGGGTGAGTGATATCACATGTGGTGGTGAGAGCCATGTAATTAGCTTGTGTTTCTTCAGCATCTTTGACCACTCATCTGTCTCTTTCAGAACTGCCTTTCACAGTTTCTGAAGTTACCACTGGCTTTTTTTTTTTTTTTTTGCCTTTTTTTTTATTTTTTTATTTTTATTTTTTCCCTCTGAGCACTTGAAAATTTTCCCAACGTGCCTCTTTTTTTCCTAACATGAAGAACACTGAAGTTACCACTGGCTTTTTTTTTTTTTTTGCCTTTTTTTTTTTATTTTTTTATTTTTATTTTTTCCCTCTGAGCACTTGAAAATTTTCCCAACGTGCCTCTTTTTTTCCTAACATGAAGAACACTTCATGTTGCACTGTTGACTTCCCATTGGGACAAATGGCATATTGAAAGCTATTTTGAATGGTTTCAGCACATCTTTTTCAGCAAACTTTCCTGTCTCCCAAGGATCTTCTTCATGTTACTGATTGTTGTTCTATTTCATATCTTTCTGTTTCTGTTGGGGTTTTATAGTTTTTGTTAATATGTTATTACATAAACAGGAATCTTGATGCGGGTTTTGATACTCAAATAAGTTTTTGAGGATGAAGACTATTTTACAGTAATGTCTATCAAACACTGCATTTACTTATGGTGTACAGATATTTATTAATATTTATGAAAGTGTAATCGAAATGATCAACCTCCCTTGGAAAGGTAAACTATTCCTTTTGTGTTTAGGTTTTAAAACAGATCTTTATTTCTTAAAGCACACCCCTAATCTGTGATTCTGCTGGCATGTAGTGCTTGTCCAGTTCCCCAAAAATTAAGCCCTGTAGCTTCTATGCAAGAAGAATGACATCAAGAGACAATATTATACTGGGAAGGGGATACTTGCTTAGTTTCTCTGAATTGCTCTCTGAGAGTCATAGTAAAATGGCTGAATATTTGGATCTAGGCCTGAAGAACAAAAAAAAGGAAAGGAATTTCGAAGTGGTACTAGCAGGAGAAAGAGAAGTTACAGATAATCTCTGAATATCTATTTTTAAAGCTGCTGGGCAATAATTTTTAGGAATGTTTAAATCAGAGCCTTTTATTGAATGGTAACAAATGGGGAGATAGTAATGCAGTGGGTTTAGTGCTCTGTGATCATTGAGCCTATAGTTCACATACAGGCTCATTTCTTTTTAGTGTCAGAAGTGTCCATTATGATCATCTATTCTGAATGGTGTTAGACAAGCCAGAGAACCACAATGAATATGCATTGCTGAAAGCCTGGGTTTTTTTCTGTTTGAATTGTAGGAAGGGGACATATTTGGTCTAAAGATATTACACTGTGGTGAATCCCCTTTATATTTGGTGAAGTGCTCCAACAGGAAATAACCAGTGTTTAAATCATTATTTCTAATGCCAGCTTCTTTCGACAAGACATCATTTTTTCTTCCCCCTACCCCGGCTAGATTGCAGAGCTCCTGCTATCACAAATGTTTTCCTTATGTTATGACCTGTAGTCTGTGGTCAGTCACCACTTAGATTTGTCTGATGAACTAAATGGGTTGTTTCTTTAGTCTCTCATTATAGGGCCATATTTTCAATACATTGAATCACATTGTGGCTCTCATCTGAGCTATCACCAGTTTGCCAAATTCTTTTGTGGAGCTCCCAGTATACTACTTATGGCCTCACTAATGTTATATGCAGAGGGTAATACCAGTTCATTACTCCTACATGCTATTCCTCTGCTTATGTGTTCAAGGATTGTATTAGTTCTCTTGGCTACTTCACCTCATTGTGAGATTTACTGCTGGGAGGACTTGGATAAAGCTCTGAGATACTCAGACAGCAGTTGGGACGGCCTTATGCACTTGTAACGGCTGGGGCTCCTTCAAGCAATTTGTCAGCAATCTGGAAGTTTTTACAGTTGTGATAGAAATTAGAGCAAGTTCTGGCTGCACCTCTCCTTGTTTGAGAAATACTCTGGCTTGCTTTCCAGCTGAAACACAGTTCATTCCAGCAGTGCCAAATTCTGCAGCTTTCTTTCCAGGCCCCAAAGAGCCACGACATCATGCATATGCATCATGCAAATATGATCCTGCTTGCCTAGCTCAAAAGCCAGGCAGTGGCAGCTGCTCCCATGGTAATGCAGACAACTAGGAAATTATGTGCAGTCTTCTCTGTCTTTTCTTTCACAAATATCCACAGTGCCTTTTTTTTTCCTTCCTCCGTGTGACTCAGAAAAAAACCTTTGAATTAACTGGGAGTCCTGTGTGTGATATTACTGGTGCCATCATGAGATTATAGTCCTCTGCTGAAGCAGTAGAAACATACACATAGATCCTACCTAATGAACCCCTAGCAAACTGTATCTTTGTTTATTGCCAATATGTTGGCCAGGAAAGTTGGCATAGTAGAGTCGGGAAGGGATATCTCTCCACTGGGACATCAGCAGAGCCCTGTGCAATCTGCCATTCTGTTGAGAGGTGACCCTGAACAGAGTTATCCCTGTGGAGAGTTAGTGGCAGAGAGTTGTCCCAGGAAGAGTTGACATTGGAGAGTTGTCCCTAGGGTCTAGTACCTTAACCCTTAACCTCTTTAGGGCTTTTTTTTGAGTGTTTGTTTCATGTCTTTCGTAGTTTATGCAGAATAGAATAAGGAAGGGGTTTTGGATTTAAAAAAAAAAAAAAAAAAAAGATGGTGTGTTTTTTCTTCTCACGATTTTGCTTCTATTATGCTATACTTTCACTAAAACCAGTCGATTTTTACTGAAGGTGTTTGGGCTGTGCATAGTGGACAAATAAGAGGTGACTCAGAAAAGCATGTTGTTATGAGTTGAAATGTGATGACTTATCTTCACATGTGAAACTTGGAATTGGGTCTGTACCCTCACTGAGAAATTCTTTTAGAATTGCAACTTGAAGAACAGTGAAACTCAGTGTATGTTCAGTATCTCTTCTACTTAGACAAAGCAGGTGCGTTTTATGTCTTCAGTTTGTTTTTTTGAGCTCTGGAAGTAGATTTCTTCAGTCTGCCTTTTATTTTTATTTTTTTTTTCTTTTTCTTTCTCTTCTTATAAGATAAAATTACCCTACTGCTTGTGATGTGGCTGATAACAAAACAAAGCCAGGCTCCAACATACACCAGCCATTTGTTTGTTCCCCTTTGGCAAAAAATGATGTAGAATTGGGAAGGTGTAAAAGTAAGGATTTTTAATTTTTTTTTTTCCTTTTTAAATAGGTATCAGGAGAGAAGAAATGGATTTTCACAAAAATACAGTGGGCACAGACACCCGATGAAAAAGATTTGAAGGAGGAAATTGTCAATATTGTACCTTCTTCCTTGGTAATTTCTAGACTAATATAAAAAATAGTCTATATGGCTGACATGGTATGCAGGGACTGGGAACTAAAGAAACCCCAATGTTGTCTTTTCTAAACTTTCTTTAGAAGAGTGTGCAGCTGTTTTTCTTGTGTAGAATGGTTGTCTAGGATTATACCAAAGTATGTATTAAACTTCAAAATTTGTTAGGCTCCTATTCTTACCTAATGCATCCTTTTATTTTTATTATTGGTTAGAAAAATTTAATGGATGGGACTGTGTAAAAAACCCAAATCATACTGGAGCCCAGCATCCACTGCTTTCAGGTGTTTGAAAGGAATCTCTCCACTGTTTCCTTGCTGTTCTGGTTAGCTACCTCCCAACTTCATCCAGATCATCTGTCCCACCGCTGGGGTAAAACTTCAGAAGCTACAAGCTTCACAGAGCACTGCATCATACAAAAGCTCTAGTTTAATATTATAAAAATGTTTAATAGTAATTGCCTGCAAACCAGCTTGCCCCTCTTTTATTGAATATTACCAAGCTACTTTAGGTAGACTTGATTTAGAGAGGTGCAAGCCTTTATGTTAAAAACAGTAAATTTTGTCTGGTTTAAATCAGCTCTGGTGTTGCACAGACCTTGCATATGTTTGACTAAACCAGTTAAAATTTTTTGTTTGAGACAAAATGTGTTTTCGCAATTCAGGGTGGACATAGAAATCTTTCATGCATGTTTGACTTTGTGTCCAGCCACAAGGAGAAGAAATGTAAAAAGCTTCCTCCTCTAAGAAATCATGAAGGCACTGCTGGCAGAGCTGTTCCACTCTTCTAGCTAAGCACCCTTTGTGTTTCCATCTTAATTCACTTTTCATTTTATCTAACTTCTTAAAAAATCTATTTTGCCTCCCCTCCTCTTGTTTGCATGTTTGAATGACTAGATTATGATGAAGGTTATAGGCATGTAGGTTTCTGTACTCAGCTTGGCAGCTTGTGAATGACAAATGAAAGCAGGTAGTCATTTGATTTTCCTGCCCATCTGCTTAAAACATTAAAAAGAAAACCCAAGGAACTTGATTTTTTATTACAGAAAAATAGGAAACTTATTATTGGGTTAAAGTCTTTGCTAAGAGCAAAACTATTCTTTGTTCTACATGACCCAACTCTCCGTGTTGTGTTTTTCAAATATAGGCATTAGCAGAGCAGCAAATCTGTGAACTTCTGATGCTTTCTGAAGACCTGCAAGGCAAGTTACTGCAAGTGTTGCAGCAGTGACAGCTTCATTCTGCCCAAACTGGAGCTTGGATTCTAAAGTAGTACAAATGCTTTCATTTTCCTTAGCAAAATGTGAAGCCTTGAGAAAATGAGGGAATGGGAGCACATTAATCAGAATTATCAAGGTGAAAGCTGTGACAGAAATTTGAAAAAAAACCTACCCATAAACAATGGCTCCTCTGTTAGAACAATCATTTCAACCCAGTAAAAAAATTGATTGGTAATTCAAACCAGAAATTGCTCTAAATGTTGAACATATATTGGAATATTTCATGGGCTGTTTTACTATAGCAACTTGTTGACATTATTTTGTACTTGTAACTTCATAGACTGCATAGATTTGTTACATCAACATCAGACATCTGCACAAGCATTTGTCATGCTGCTGTTGATTTTTTTTTTCTTTCTTTTTTTCTCCAGTTGGCTGAAGGAAGGCTAGAGCTAACAGAACAATATTGTGGAATGTGAAGGCTATCATTAGGGGAAAAAACTGGACTTCAAAGAGGAAGCACATATGGTTTTGACTTTTATAAAGGTGGCAGGTGGACATGAAAAAAGGTTGATTTCAAATTTATTTTCATGATAGCTGCAATGTCTTAAAAGTCCAAGATGATTAATTTTCAATTTGGAATACCTAATAACTGAAACAAGATCATGGTTTTACAACTTCCTGAGGCAGAGTCTGAGATAGACGAGGTCATGTTGGTATAGTAAACCAACGGCAGCCCAAAGCAGAAAGGTTGGAGAAGCAGCAAAAAAGGCATGTTGAAGGTAAAGCATGTATAAGAATCAAAATGTTTCTGAAGTCAGCTTGTATTGAAGCATACATCAAACTGAAAGCATGCTGGGTTAGGTTTGAAAGGTGAACCTTATGTTTATAGACTTGCTGAGTGTCACTTGTGTTACTAACTGAAATAACAGTTGAACAGCAGAGTTGAAACAAAAAGACATAAACCCCCTCCTGCTCTCTCCCCCTTGGTAATAGTGTTTCTTTTTATATGAAGGAATACATGACACTTAATTTTCATTTCTGGATTATCATATGTCATTTTAAATCTAGCATCTATAATCCTCTAGGCTGGAAAGTAAGAGCTCTCTGCACCTGTGGGTGACTTGCTGATGATGTGAAAGAATAGGCAACTGTCAGTTCTAAATACAAGTTGAATTTATCCCTCTTATAGATGCTGTATATGGTATTTTAATTGAAAAAGAATGTTACCCAGCTTGCATATATACATTAATATATTAAAACCAGTAGCTTTGATAGAAAATATTTCTGGTGGTAGTTCTGGTCAGGAATAAGTATGTTCAGTGAATCTCAAAAATACGACAGTGACAGTACCAATGGCTCAAATGTAACTACAACCTGCAGGAGACTGGGTTTGGATCCTTTTACCAGCTTGATGTTACTCTGATGAAAAACTTTCTTCCATCCTGAATTCCTGTAAATCCACTTCTCATTGCCTGCATCTGCTTCTGAAACAGTGGACTACTCAGAGTATGTCTTGACTATTAGTGCCTGAGATGTTAAGCTGCCAGGTTGTGTCTGTTCTCAAAAAATAGTCTCCAGGAATGGCTTTTTAAGGTTTTCTTTTGAGGATTGTGTTTAGTTATTTTCATCCAAGTTTACATGGGCTTTTTAGAGAGAGGGATATATTACCTTCTACTTATGTGAAAGAAATGAGATATTGGTGCATGCCAACATATCTTCTGCCACTGAATTTGAAGAAATAAATATTTTATCAGCAATTTAATTTCCAGCGCAGGTCATGTCTCCTTCCAAGCTAAAAGAAAGAATTTCTAGATGTTTTTCTTCTGTATCAGGCATCTTCCCCCCAGCAAGTCCTGCTCAGAAAGCTCCTGCTCCCCTCAATAAAACCACTCTCTGAAGCACTTGGGCAAAGTGGAGACTGTGGTAATTGAAGTGGGAATGGCCCCATGCCTCCATTCTCTCTGAGGTCTCATCGGCTTCCTCTGCTGGAAACCTGGTAGCAACATTTTCAAGGGTTCCCTGAAGGCAGATATGATCATCAAGGAGTGTTTAACTTGAACACACTTCTTACATCTGAATCAGTTTACCCAGCTTCCTCATGAGTATAGAAAAATGTTTCATTTTGTCAGTTAACATAATATTTTCTGGAGCGCTGTCAGGCTCCATCTTCAGACTACTGCCTTGCTAGAAACTTTTCTACCACTGAAACTGGACCATAATGCTGCAGAGAAGTGCTAACCCTGCCCAAGGAATAAAAGAATACATCCACTCAGACTTGATCTTTTTCATTGTGATAGCTTTCAGAATTCAGCACTGTTATTTTCAAGAGCTGCTGAATGGATCCATGCATCTTATAATAAATTTATTCCTAACTTACACTAAGGAATATTTTAGAATCAGAATGCTCTCTTTACATTGACAATAGAATCACATCCTTTGTACTTGTAAAAATATAAAAAGCTTCCTCCTCTAGGAAATCATGAAGGCACTGCTGGCAGAGCTGTTCCGCTCTTGTATCTAAGTTTCTCTTAGTTTTCTAATGTATCTCTTGATGGAAAGTCATTACAGAATTCTTAATTTTTCCAGTGGAAAATCAATGTGAAAGGAGGGGCAGGAGAAAAGAATTTTTTGTTCTGCATAAAATTTTCTATAAATCCAAGAAAAAATATCAGTGTTTCCTCAGCACATGCATTGTTGATATGAAATCTTTGATTTTTGAAATCTTCAGAAAAGCAAGGGGTTCTGTAGCAAAACTCAGCTTTGACTCAGTTTTCTGTCAGAGAATGCCTGAATGAATACATTTGAGTTAGATGTGCGGTATTGTGTGGCCAAACTTACACATGGGTGTCTTTAAACAAAGTATGTATCATCTTAATTATAAATTCTTTAATTAAGTGAAAAAGATTGCTCTGTGCTGAAAAAGTTTTGAAGTAGAAAGCAGACTTAGGAAATGTAGCATGGAAACAAAACTGGGAAACAAAAATAATTCAAAATTGCAGCTGCCTTGGTCATAAATATATAATAAATCTAGTGAAGATCCTAGTCTGAAACGTGCTATGGAGGTGGCAGACACGATCTATTGAAAAATATCCAGCCAAAATCAATTTTCTATTGGGAAAAATAAGTTTGATAAAAAATACTTTTCACCAGGCCTACAAGGACATTTGGTGTATCATACTGTCATGGTTTAAACCCAGCCAGCAACTAAGCTCCACAGTCACTCAATCACTCTCCCCTGGTGGGATGAGAGAGAGAATCAGAAGGCTGGAAGTGAGAAAACTCGTGAGTTGAGATAAAGACAGTTTAACAGGTAAAGCAAAAGCCTTATGTGCAAGCAGAGCAGAACAAGGAATCTCTTCACTACTTCCCAAGTAAGCAGGTGTTCAACCAGCTCCAGGAGAGCAGAGCTCCATCATACATAACAGTTACTTGGGAAGACAAGCGCCATCAATCTGAATGTTCCCTGTTCCTTTTTATTCTCCCAGCTTTATATGCTGAGTATGATGTCATATGGTATGGAATACTCCTTTGCTCAGTTGGGGTCAGATGTCCTGGCTGTGTCCCCTCCCACTTTCATGTGCATTCCCAGCCTACTTGCTGGTGGGGTGGTGTGAGAAGCAGAAAAGGCCTTGACTCTGTGTAAGCACGGCTGAGAACCAACAAAAGCCTCTCTGCATAATCAACACTGCTTTCAGCACAAATCCAAAACACAGCCCCGTGCTAGCTACTCTGAAGAAAATTAACTCCACCTCAGCTAAAATCTTTGAAAACAGGGCTAAAAGAGACTGCTGTGCTCTCTCTTTTTCTGGCTCACAGAAGTGTCAGCTGTAATGGCATTGTTCATGACAGACTTTAATCTATTCTCCATTATCCCTGGTGAGGGAGATGCTTTACTCCTCAAAACAGTCTACTGCAGTCTTTCACTATCCTTATATTTTCCAATATCTAATCTATTAAAGTAATTTTAGCCACCTAGCACTTCACCCAACCACCAAAGACTCAGAATAGAATAATCTCTTCAGATATTTGAAGACGAATAGTATCTTCCCAGCCAAAATTCTATCAGATTTTCCAGAATTTCTTGGTTGTTATGTTGACAATGATTCTTCTTCCTTGTGTTTGGGCTGTCCGATATTGGTTCACCTCCAGGGATCCTTTCCAACCCCAAGAATTCTGAGAAAGGTTTCAGTGTTTTCAATGACAAAGATTTTGCATGCTATAGTTAAGAAAGTAATGCCATAATCACAGTAGGTGGAATCTCCATGTCTCTCACTTCTGGATAACTTAAAAATCTTTGGATCCCTTCTGCTCCCTTAAGAAGTACTATGAAATGCACGAGGAGACAGTTTTTGGACCCAGTAATAGCAGCTGAGTGAACACTTGAGAAACTCTGAATTCAAACAACAACAACAACAAAAAAACACACACACACACAAAAAAAGGAGATTTCAGGCAGTGTGGCTACAGTGCCAAATGGCCTCTTGTCAGTCAGTACGCAGTAGACTGTGTCTTGTTGGAAAGAAAGGAGCTGGCCAACCTACTCAATTCCTCCAGCATTTCTTGAAGTTAACATAGTAGGAAATGTTGTCTGGAGAAATCATTGCAGGAAAAATCCTAACAGTGAGAAAAAACAGTTTTTCAAGTGAGTTATGCTCAGCAAGTAGAGGGCATGTTGAACACCTGGGATGAATGCCAATTTTTTTTCATTATGAGGGCTTAAAATATCAGAGAAATATAGATAGCCTCTCTCTCCCTATATATATGTTCAACTGGAAGTGTAAGAGTCCTTGCATGTCATCTGGGTATGTTATTATTTTTGTTTGTCCCAGCTACAGTTAAGCACCCAGAATTGTGGTGTTTCATCCTCTTTTTTTTGGGAAGGAAACTCACAATGTTCTGCTGCAGCTCCTGTTCTCCTTTTGATATGATGAAGAAATCATAAACCAGTATGAAAGCCAAGTTACTATTATTGCAAAGAATAAGATAATGTCTCAGTGGTGTGACTGCTACCTGGGAGCTTCAGGGAAGTCAAGCTGTTAAACAAAATCTGCTGTGCTCCTTATTTGATCAATTTCTAAAATAATTCCTAAAACTAGGATGTAAATGTGTTTCTTTGTGATTCAGCTTCCAGTGCCTGTTAAAGTATTCACTTGTTGCACAACATTTTAAAGCCTTTTAAGAGCCAAATAATATTATTACTTATAAATTATTAAAAACCTTCAACAAATATAAAAATACTTACTGAGAGCTCCTTCGTAAATAACATTCCAACTAAATTAAATACTACTATAAGAAATGTCTTAAAGTTCATGAATGAGATATTAGCAGTGTGCTCCCTTAACCTTAAAATTATTATAGCTGGAGCACTTGCTACCCCTCCGAAACCTTGCAGCTCCAAGTCTTGGCTCACTCTGGGAACAACACATGTAGTGCTGCTGAAGATTGGAAAAAGAGCTCGAGGTCAAGGGTCGACACAGTAAGGGAGTTTGCTCTTTAAGAGGTTATCTGTGGATCTGCAAAGCCAAAGTGTAATTGGGTTCTGTGATGTGATTTTAGTGTGTAATTGTATATGATCTTGGGTAGTTTCAAAGACAAGGTTGGAAGATTTTTCTAGCCTGCTTGTGATAGCAATTCTGGGGAGTCTGTGTAGCCTGAGATGGTCAAAGTAGTTTCTTCAGAAACTGTCATCAGAAGTGACATAGCTAGTATCTGATTCATTTTAATTACGATTGTAGCAAACTGGTAATATAGTTTGTTCTTTCTCCTCTCTCTGATACCAGTCCTGTAAACCAGCAGCTATATGGGTTTGTAACTGGTAAACTCCTGTTTGCTTCTGAGCTGGTATTGCATCAGAGAAAATTTTGCATCTTTATTTAGAAAGTGTAAATCACTGCAATTGATCTGCTGTGATATTGCTTTTTCTTTGGTCTTTGAGCAAATAGTTTGGCAGTGGATTATCAAGTTTCTGGTTTTCGATTATTGAAAACAATGTGAAACAAACATTTCCTATTGTTTTAGTTGTTTAGGGTTTCCTTGATTAAGCTGTCACTGCTGTCAGTTATGTTCTTATAAGCCTGCTCGGATCTATTTCATGTTAAGAAAAAGCTCAGATAAATCCAGGAAAGCTTAATGTTTATCCAATGTGAAAATAATTACTCAAAAGTGTTATTCTTAATCCAGATAATTAGAGTGAGGAAGGAGAGATCAGTGTCATTGTGAATTATGCCCTGGCAATTGACTCCTGGTCCTTGTAAGTTTCAGGTGAAGATGTGAATGGATAAAGGTTAGATTAACCATAATCCAAAGTAGCTGCAACCTTAATCTGTTATGATACAAGGATGATCACTTAAAAAGAGCTGGATTGTGGGATTGTTTCTGGTTGGATAAAATGCCGCTCAACTGGGACTTGTCTTAAAACATGCTTAGCACCATGTCACTGCAGCTGCAAGCACTTGTGCACGGTTTCAGGCTGCCACAGCTCAGAGGCAGACTCTGAGCTGGGCTCTCTTTGCACAGTGTAATACTACGCTGCATTGCAATATCTGCACTTTACATTAACATGTTTTACCCTGTACTTCATGGAAAGTAGATGGTAACTTTACATGGAGTGAGTTGTTTGTGATTACTTCTCTGTGCCCTTAAACACTTTTCTTTGTGTTCCCTGTTTGAAATGTTCAGTCTGCCTACAGGCAGCCATACTCTACAATGGTACGTGACTGCAAAAGTAGATCTATTGACAATGTAGAAGAGACAGAATATTTACTTTCTGTGTTTTAGCTTATACCATTTTTTTGTATAGTTCCTAAACATCACAAAAAAAAAAAAAAAAGGAAAAAGAAAAAGAGCATAACAATTTATGTCTATGTAAGGATAACATTTGCAGGTGTGGTTTTCTGTGAGGCTGCACAGTTTTCAGAAATCCATTGTAAGCAGAAAAGACCAAATCAAAACAAATTAACTTGGGATGCGGGAAAAGTAGCATTAAAATGGGAATGTGCATGTATTTGCACATACTACAAGCAGATACATACAGAAAGTACTCGATGCTTCAGACGTCTCCCTGTTTATAGATGTGGACATAAATAATAGTGACAGCTCAGGTGACAGCATGTGTGGTAACTCTTTGTAAATACAGACTCTTGAATGCCAATGGTTACTTATTGGGAATAACACTGCTGAGAGAGGAAGAGAAGAGGGTGAAAGACAGGTCATTTCTTGAAAAATGGTACAGGAAATGTTTGGTCTCAGCAGATAATTTAATTGCATGGTCCAGTCTGTATCATTGTTTCAGGCCAAATGGAAAATAAGGTAAAGGCATTTTTTCCTCCTATTCAGGTTTTGTAATAAATTGCATACATTTATTCTGCAGGGATATATTTGTGCAGATCTCCTTCATTCTTACTGGAAAACTGGAAGCAGCCTTCCTTGATGCATGGTTAAGGTGAGGAAATAGTTAAAAAAGTAATTAGTAGAATGCAAAAGCTAATAAGAGGAAAGCACTTTAAGATGCACTTGAGCTAGAACCTTCTCTGTGAATAATTAAAATTCTTTAAAGTTCATTTCTGTGTTTTTAATAAAGTATATCTCAATAAGATTCTTTTTTTTTCCTGCTTTTAAACCTTCCTACACATAGCTCACTACCTTATTTTTTAAATTATTGTTAGAATTGTACTACTTTAACTTGAAAGGGGCTTTAGGTAATGTTTACATTTATTGAGCTATTAAAAGTAATTTCTGCAAGAAACATAACGTTCACAAGTCTTGTACCTAACATAGAAAATATTCCTGTAGAGCACCACACAAAAGTGTTACATTATTTCTAATGCCACATAATATACTATGTATGTGTACATTACTGTTGTGTTCTGAATCCTGGAGTCTTTGCCTTTAAAGAAATGTTTCATGGAAATTTATGTCACTAATAAAATTTCCAGACTTACGTCAGAAAAGGTTTTAGGGCAGTGATTTAAGTCTTCAAGCTTCGGGATATAAATCAACCTTTAATTAAAGTAGGTGAGGAAGAAACTTCCCTACTTGATAACTCATTACAAGGGCATAAAGCACAGCTTCCCCACATCTTTCAGCAAAGACTTTTTGTGATTGCTACTGAAGGAACCCTTGGTCTCAGGTAACATAGTAATTTTTACATTAGAGGAAGAACACAGGAAAGTAGGAGAAATTCCCTTAGTATAAAAGAATATGAACTACTTGGTAGAATTGCTCATGCACATCCTGACTTGGAAAATATTAACACACACAAAAGGTTAATAATGCAAAATGTCTCTTCAGGGTTAAAAAGACATCATTTGGAGAGAAGAGGGGGGCACCAGTTTCCTTAGTGGAAAATGTGAGTTAGGATGAAAATGACATTATAGAGCTTATTGTTAAACATTCTTGGCCCCTTCTGCATTTTACAAGGGTAGATTGGTAGACAGTTGGCTGTCTCACCCATTGAATATAATGGAAATTTAATTATTGATACATGAGGAAAGTAAAATATATTGGTGTTCCCTGTGGAAAAGAAAACAGTAATAGTGAAAACTTTGCAAGTTTTAGGAAATCAAACGTCAGTGAAACAAAGGGAAAAAAAAAAGAAAAGAAAACAGAAAAAAACCCAGAGATAATAGCATATTCAGTGTGTCGGAGAAAAAGAGTCTTGGAGAGCATTTGTAGTGTCGAAGATCACAGTCGACTTTGGATCAATATCTATATCCTTGGGTTCTTTAAGTAGCTTGAAATGGCTTATGAACTGGGTGGGGGGAACTAAAGGGGAAGGAAAAAAAAGAGATATTGTACCTAGACCTATCAAAAGAGAAGTAGTGGAGAAGTAATGAAATAATTTAAATATCAAATTGCAAATTGTCACAGAAGATAGAAGGTTTTACTCAGAGAAAACTGAAATAACTGGTAAAAATGCAACATTTGCCACTCTAAAGCAGCTTCAGTGTTGAATAATGACTAAACACTGTCAGTCTTTTTGAGTAGTGATGATCCCAGGAAGCTCAGGGAATAGGAAAAGGGTTTCTGATGAATCAGGCTGAGTATTGTTACAGGGTGGACAGATTGTTTCCATGTTCAGCCTCTTCAAGGTCTGGAAGCCATACGTCAATGGAAAAGCCTTGGCTGATTTCTCTAATTTTCCAGGATTAATAGGTTTTTAAGTTAAAATTGTGATCTTCTGTAATTTCCATTAGTATACCAGAAAAGGTAGTTCAGGAATAAAAAATAAAACATAATCTTATAATATCTTTAAATCTTACCTACTTACTTACATGTTTAACATGCATGAACCTACCACATCAGTGTTTCAGATTTTTTATGAAGTGTTTTAAAATAATACAGAAATAAATGCTCAAATTTCGCTTATTCTGAGACAACACAGTAATTTACTGACCATGGACAATTAAGAAAGAAGTAGGTACCTAAGGACAACCATGAAACCAGTACAGATTAGTCACAGCTAATCTATTTTTGTAACCCAACAGAGAATTCCAGGTTCAGAGAAATAGGAATTTCACTTGTGTTTGAGACTAGTTCAAAGTGAATCAAAGAGTAATGGAATTTGTATTTAACATAATGCAAGTTTCTTAACTTGTATTAAACTGAAGTGTTTGAAACAAAAATGGTTGAAATGCATAAAATTTATATATAGCAAATACAAATTTTTTTGTTAGTGTTTTCTACTGCCTAGTTCTTTTCATTCCACTAGACAAAAGATGTCTATGTCCTTGATGTTTTGGCACATGAATGTAAGAGTGACTATGGTGAATTAACCAGAAGTACATTTTGTCCATCAGCCTATTTCTGACAGTGGCTGATTGACCACAAGGCTGAAGACTACAAAAACAGGTCCAGTAGAGAGTATTTTTCACCTTCTAATGATCTCAGTTTTAGAGTTTTCTTTTTATAGACTATTGCTGTAGTTTAGTGCCCTGAGTAGTGCTCTTTTCAATAAATTTGCCCAGTTGCATTTTACTTTTCTTTACACTTCTGGCATGATGTGGCAGTAAGTTAGTTTACGCAATTAAGTTCATGATGAATTATCTGAAATAAGGAATTCCTGGTAAATTGATTATTTTAAATGAATTGCTGAACAATTTAATCTGATATTCGCTAGTTCTTCTGTTGTGAAGTGGAAATTTTTACTTGATAACATAAACAGGGAATAAATTCCCTCACATTAGACTCTTTTCACTGTTTCAAAGGTTCCCTGTCTATTTAATTTATATGTCTACAGAATGGCTTGTATATAATTTTTCATTCTTGGTCATCCTGAGTACAGTTCTTTGTATCTTTTGAAGCTCTACTCAATTTTTTATGGAGGTCAGAACATCATCCAGTAGCCAAGAAGTGACTGCTACATCATAATATTTTTTTTTGTTTATCCTCTGTTATTTACATAATTCTGAACACTTTGTTTGCTACTTTATTCTTTTGCCACACATTGAGTTAGTCCTTACTGTCCACATGTTTTCACGATTGCTTTCCTGAAACTTGAATTTAGTACCCATCACATAAATATAATTGGGATTGCCATTCCTGTCTGTATTTTACTTAATATTCATTGTCAGTACATTTTTTTTCCTGAATCACATAATCAGGAAATCTTTCTACAATAAATGAATTAATATTTGTGGTGTGAGGCATCTTTATAATCTCAAAATTTATTCTTTTTGGGGGTGATTTATAAGGTAGTTGAACGGTGCAGATTCCCTAGGGAATCTGCTGATGATTGCTCTCCATTGTGAAACCTGGGTTTCTTTCCCAGTCTGTTTTCCTCTTCAGATTTTTTTTTGGGGTTTTGTTTGTTTTTGTGGTTTTTTTTCTTCAATGTCAGGGCCTTATTTTTTATTCTGCAATTGATTACCTTAAAAGCTGTTGACAAAGACCCCATCTTTTTTTTTTTTCTGTTTTAATACTGATTAATTATCTTCTGCCACAGTCCCTTCATTGTTAAGCACAAGATGTGCTGTTAAGCACCAGATGACAATGGTTGAAGGGGACTTGAGCAGACTTCTGTCCTGTTAAACACAGAAATTAAAATAATTTAATATTTTGTAGAATTTGTGAGTAAAATATTCCTTAGTTGAATAAATCTTTTTGGTTTTAAAATAAATTAACTTAGAGATATTTTGTAGTGAAACAAATAATTATGGCATTTAAAACAAAGGATTTGATGCTGTTCTCTACCCCCCCAATAAATAAATAAATAAATAAAATTCTCCCAGGTATAAAGTGTTTTAAGGCATTATTGCTGTGAGGCTTTTTTTACTTCTGAATTCCGTTGTGGCTGCAGACATAGCCAAGCAGGACACTTATAGTCATTTATACGAAGCTAATAATTTTATGCCCTATTGTATGTGAAATACTTGAACTAATAAAAGTTTGACGTTTGAACTAATAAATCCTATGATCTCTACAGTGACCCTGTCACGTGATTAATGTACATTTCAAACTAACAAAGTCAAATAAGAAATTTTCTTTGGTTGGGACACCTGTCTCAAAACATGTACCCTACGGCGTAGTGTTTCTGGAGCTCATCCTATTCATTGTCATGCCCATAAAGAAAGCTCTTTTGTAAATTCCATAGCTCTCACGTATGGCAATAATAATCTAATATATAATGCAGAGAGAGTAGAAGGAAAATCTGTTTCTCTTTATGCATGCTCTTCAAATTCAAGCCTTTCAAATACTGCAAGATACAAGGTTGTGTTCGTTATGGCATTTCTCATGTACCTGCTTAACTTTGGTGTCTGGATACTGTTTGCTCCAACAAGGCTGGAGTTGCTCCCCTGAGAAAACTTTATTGTATGTTTTCTCATGCTTCCTAGTTCTGGTCAAAGGATTTTGATTTTGGTGTTTTTCCTGTTGGTGTTTTGCATCCCTGACTCCTAATAAGAAAAACACACACAAAAAATAAAGAACGTTAATCATATTAAACCGCTTCTTTCAAATTAGAGCATTCAGGGTAACTTTAGGTCTGAGCTTCAAGTGTTATTTCAGGTAATTTCTAAAAGTATCTGAAATAATTTACATCTGATAAATTTATTAGCTGTCCAATTTTCAGATAACCTCTTGGGTTTGCTTTTTTCACCCAGCCTTATGGAAGTTTTTTTGAATAATGGAGTTTACTCTGCCTGGAAATAGGTATGAGATGTGACCCGCACTGTACATACACTCTACTGATTCCTTTTAAACATTTCCTCTTGTTTTGGAGATCAAAAATATTATCAATGCATTTCTATTTTCTTTCTATCTCTTTTAATTTATTTATTTTTCTTCTTTTTGATATTTCCACTGGCCCTTGGTCTGTTACAGATTGCAGCCTTGCATATACCTCATAATCTGTAAATCCTTCTGGACTCTTTTATTATGTGCTTCCCTTTGTGTGCGAGGGATGTGACTCAGAGAAAGAGATGTTGCCCTGAAATTCTGCCTCTAGATCCCTGTGAAAAATAGTGTTGGTTCACAGAGTTAGAGTATTTGTCACAAGTTAGGCACCAAAATGATGACAGTACAAACCTAATTTTCTCTGTTTTGAAAACCTCAAGGGATTTACTGCATGTGTATATATATAAATCATGGCAACACTAGGAACTAGTAAGCAGAACTCTTGTTTCAGGTGCCAAGGCTCTGAAGCAGCTTGTGCTGTAAGGGTGAACTTCTGCAGTGTCAACTTCACTGGTAAAACAAAACAGTGAGGCATAATATAGGGGAGATTTGCTTTGTTCATCTACATTCAAGTATAAACTTTTACACTTTATGCCTGTCCAGTTTATGATCCAAATCTAATGTTGTCTAGATAAGCAAAAAAACATTTCCTTTCCATGATTTTATACAGGTTGGAACCTATCTTGTATGCCTGAAATAAAGTTGGGATTGTATTAAATAGTACCACTCTCTGATGTAAAACAGTTTCCAAATACAAAGAAACAATGTTTATATGAGAAAATCTATGTAATTGAGTTTCAGTAGGCATGCAGTGAACTTAATTTAATTTTGTGATTCTTTTTTTTTTAAATTTTTTTAATTTCTCTGACCCTTAGGGCTCCAGAACCAGAAAGGGGAAGGATTGTGACTTAATATGAGGACTCCAGCTTAACTGAGTGCAGTGGAAGTCCAGAGGAGGAGTACTGCAAAACCAAGCAAGAGCGTGTGATCCTTTTCTTCTACAGAAAAGGTATGGTTAAGTGTGAATTTGTTAAAACAGAAATAAACAAAACCTAGATTTCTTTATTTGCTTATTTGAATGCTCATGCATCACTCTCATACAAGAAGTCATTGAGTCATCATCCTACAGTGAGACTATCTGCACTGTTATGGAGATGTCTGCATCTGAATTATGATTCATCACTCTTTCTAATCCATGGAAAGAAAATCACACTTTAAGGGTGCATTTCTTCTTCTAAGACTGGTATCTGAAATTTGTCAGATGAACTATCCTATTAATCTCCTATTTCTTTCCTTTTAATATAAAGAGTTGACCTCCTCCAACCTGAAGGTCTGTATTTCTACCACCTAAAACAGGGGTGATGAATCCTGCCCCTGATTGATGGGATAACCCTTCGAAAGGTTTAGGGAGAAAGAACTACAGCTGCAGGGTCTCTTAACTACCAACTGTGTTTATCTGCCCACTCAGAAATTGCTCAGAAGGTAGGTGAAGTGTGATGCATTGTTAGTTTTTTCTGTTTTACTTTTAGAGAAGAGAAAGCAACTAGAGAAACAATGAAAGAGCTGTGTTTACAGAGTAGCCCAAAGCTGTAAATTAAGCTGTAGCTACCTTTAGCTAGAGTAGCTTTAGATTGTTGTTTTTAACAAAATATTTAATGATTTTGTACAGCTTAGGAGTATGTTTTGCTTAGCAAAACTGGTTTGAATATGCTGGTTCTGGCAAGGTCCTTTTCATGTCACACTTTCTCACCCTTTGCCTTTCTCTTACAACCCCACCCCTTCTCTTGCTTCCTTCACTAATGTATAAGCCACCTGCACACCTCCTGACTAACTTTCTCTTAGAGGAGTCTCCAGTGTTTGATTAAGTCATGGGAGACGCAGGGATTTGTGCCGTCCTCTCGCTTATGCGCTGCGGAAGTGATGACAGAATAGTCCCTACAGTCACTAGAGAAACTGACACATCACACCCAATTATGTGGCCTCCCTGGCCCCTCGTGCTGTTCTGCCCTGAAATATAAGCTTTCTGCCTCATGCTCTTATTTTATTTTTTAAAGAAATTTGTTATTTAAAGGAAAAGGAGAAATGGAGTGTGTGTATTTGTGGGGGAAGAAGTTGGTGTATCAGTCTAAAGAAAGCTATTATAGAGTAAGCCTTCAGGGGTATTCAATATATCAGATTAAATATAATGTATATGTTTGGGAATATTTTTTTTTAAGATGACAGACAAAACACCAAGTTTAAACTGAAGGCAGTAGAGTGGAATCAAGCCTTGTCATTTACTATGGCACAGCCCATGGTTGTTGTGAGCTCGTGGGAGCTGTTTGTCAGTAAAGTACAAATATATATACACCAATCTGTATCTGCTCACGACTTCACATGACGTTCAGTCAGCTGTAGAAAAAGCAGATTATTTTTTATGTTAGTACCACATATGCCATCAAACGCACCTGTGGTTTTTTTCCTCATCCCTAGAAGGATCCATCCCTCCTAAGTGAGATTGTATGAGCTTCCTTCCCCTTGTATTACAATGGCTGATACAACAGAACAACAAAGGTAAAGCTGACTTTGTGCCCTTTGATTGTATTTGTAAAAAGAGGAACAATTAGAAATAAAAAAACAACTTCCTGTGATAGAAATGCGTGCGTCCTACAACTGACTTCCAGATTATAGACATGGAACACTGACTACTTCTGAACTTGAGTGGGAAACTTTTATATTACATTATCTACTGCAGCTGGATTTTTTCTCTAACAGCTAATGCTTAAGATGCACAATTGACTACGGGATTTTTTTCCTGTTCCTTGTTAAGTTGTTTTCCTTTCTTTAAGTTTTGACAGCTGTCGTAAGACAGCAGGAA
>NW_009952533.1:13109034-13124344 GCF_000747805.2 Chaetura pelagica | reverse complement strand
GCAACATTCATGGTATGATTCGTTGGCAATAATTGCAACACAAATTATGCACATATCTTTGCTGTGGACTGTATACTAAGAAGTCAAGAAGTTTTTGAGCAACAAAATGTTTTCTGCTACTCTTTCCAGATCTAGACAAGGAATACCCAAAATATACAGAATAGTGAAAGAGGAAAAAAGCCAAAGCCCAAGAATATGGAAAATGAGTGGTTACAATCACCATGTGGAAAAACAAACTAAGAAGAAAGGAATGTATCCCCCTCCCTTCTGAATGCTGTTACAGCAGAAGAGCTCCTAAAGGAGAGCATGGTACAAGAATTAAAGTTGTGTGCACATTTTCTGGCTTTCTGCTTTGCAGCTATAGAAGTTAAAAGTGCTGTGAGCTGGTGGTGAGCCAGCCTCCCTGAATGGTTTGTGAGATGCCCCTTGTCCCTCTGCCTGGCTCGGACCAGGAGTAGGGGGCAGCGTCTGATGCTCCCTCCCTGCTGGCACTGTGTTACAAGGGAGGCTCACACTGTCTGAGCACCTCAGTGGACTTGGTATTAACCAGAATTTATTTACATATACAGCCATCTCCTCCCTTCTGCAGAGGTGACTTCAAGTGTCACTGGATGTACTTCATACCTGAACATATAAGGTGCAAATGCAGTGCAGGTATTGTAAATCTAACATGCAAATCAGTCTTGACCTACTGCTTTTTGGATGCCAGTGATGGCAAATCTGCCAGCTCCTCTCTTTCCTTCTCCCTGAGTACATTGATTCACCCACTCAGTTTACCAGGACCTAGCACAGGTGATAGACCAAGAAGTATAACCTATTCTAAACAAAGCAACTGGAACCATTCCCCAGCCCACTGCAGGTCCAGTCTAATGTAGCCCTATGAGAAATAATCAAGTGAGAATTTATTTTCTGTATATGTTTACGTAAAAGCAAGGGAGAAGATATTATGAATTTTAAAATTAATTATTTGTAATGTATAGCAAAGAAACATATACATTTCCAAAACTTTGCTTAAATCATAACGTTTTTATTAGTAAAATGCTGATGTCGATGCACTTTTGGAAGCTGAATAGTGAGACACAATTTCACCCTTATTCATACCAGTTAGTCCACTTCAGTAGGAATAATAGTATTGACTCAGTTGCTTGTAAGTACAGGACTACTTACTGTATAGAAGGATCTTTGCTATTTAGGGTGCTTATCCAGTAGATGCCATACTGTTTTTCTCTATTGTAAATTGTTACCAACTGCTTTTTAACAGATGTTCTTTTAACACCATTTCCACTTGCGTGGTTGTAAAGACCAAACAGGCACATTGGACTGTATGGGATGTTTAGAAAGCCAGAAATGTTGTCTGAACAGCTTTTAATGTTTAGACCAGAACTGGGAAATACTCCCTGTTCAATTTGCATTCTCTGGCCAACACTCTTTAACCAGGCAAGGTGGCAAATGCTCATTCCTGTCATTGTGAGCCTTAAATCTGGTGATTCACTCACTATGTATCCCAGTGGAGCCTCTGGGAAGCCAGGTGTGATGATCAGTCCCCTAAATGGAATAGTATTGTTATGTGTAGCCCAATGTATGGCTAAGAGTTAACTATTGGAAAGATTATCACAATATTGCAGAGGGGATCTTCCCTGGGAAAATGAGCTGAAGATTCAAAGTAACATGTTAGAACTAGATGAAAAAAGAAAAATAATAGAAAAAATTTAAGTGAATTTCTGTAGCAGGGTGGAGTCAAACTGGGAGTGGGTTATTCCAGCAAGGAGTCATAGTATTACAAGCACAGTTCTATATACTTCATTAAATGCATGATGAGGTAATGGTAAAGTTAAATTGAATAGCCTGTGTCTGAAGTACATTGGATAGGGAGTGATGGGGTCTGCACATGTGCCTAAGTGAAGGTTGGTATTAGAAAGAGAATGTTTAGACACAGTGGGGATATGTCCTTTGTGCAGGCAGAACGTTACCTAATAACTTGAGGTGAAGCAAGGCTTCAGATATGGGGATTGTCCAGTCAAAAACTAATGTGTGAATAATTTCCTAAAAATATCTAAAATATATATTACTTGGAAAGAGAGAAAAACACAAAATATATTTATAGATATTTAAATATAACTTCAAATAGTTTTCCTATTCATTGAAAGTTTGCTTGACCCAAAGTGTCAGGACCCACTGGTGTGAAAAACAAGAGATTAATATCTCTTGTATCACCTTTCCACTGGTATAAGCCCCAACGTCAAGCCTGATGGAGCAGGAGGTGTCTGAAGTTAATCCCGTAACTGCAACTGCTTCTTGCAATTCAGCCTCAGTGTATTTTGAGATTTAAATCCACAAATGAGGAGGAAGAAGGAAACATTCATGATGGTTTTTTTTCCATAGCAGCTGTTCAAAACTGTTAACATGCCTATACCTTTAAAAGTAAATCCTGGGGGAAAGAGAAACTGGGAGGCAGACTGCAGTTTAAGTGCTGAGAAATGCACAATAAATGTAGTTAATTTCAGAAAAATTTTAGAGAAATATGTCACGATAATTGAGAGAAGAGGGAAAACTGTGTAAGGAGATTTGCACACAGTTTTGTATCTTCCTGGGATACACAGGCACATGCTGAACACAGAAAATACAAACTTGTGTGTAAAAAGATGGTTGCCTAGCTATCAATAGAAAAGCAAGGTTGGATTTGCAAATAGTCTTCTAAGGAAAATTAGTACTGGAGAACACACTTTCGATTAATCACACAGCTTTAGAAATTATAAATTTGAAAACCTCCTGAAAATACAGATCTGGGTTTGAAATCACCTTAAAATTATATTTTCTATTATTCTATATTTAATGTTAGAAATGTTATGAAGGTTGCACAGAACTTTTGTGATTTTAAAGGGCTGGTGAGATATGTCTCAATAGGATACATTGTGTGTGATCTCACCTGTTAGTGGAAGATTATTTTCCTTTCTTTATCCTGAATGTCACAAAGAGTGACTTTTGAAGGATGTGCCCAAAAAATGGAAGAGAAGATGTACAGACAGATTGAGTATTATTTTTTTATTAATTGCTGTTAGTTTCGTTGGAAATTGTTATACATTAAGTTCTTATTGCCCAAGTAGAAAAGGGGAGGTAAAATCAATTTCCTCTTTAACATATTGATAAACAACTCCAGATATAGTGGTAAAGGGAGGAGGAAGCTACATTTACCTCTATGTGACCTATATAGGAATGCTGGAAAAATTAATTCCAGAATATTATGGTGACATTCCTTTAAGTTGTGGATATGATTTACATAGTAGGCCCTCTTGAGCCATCCAGCTTCTTTCATCTTGATACTGTAAATTGCTTTCATTCCCCCTCTCCCATCTGTATGCTTGAGGTATTGTTGTGATAAATTATGGAGGTACAGAACTGAAAATGGTGTGTAGATTGTCTAAGAAATTGAGTGCAGTCAGCCTTCAAAGTGGTGGATGATGTGCTAAAACAGCTACCTTCTCCTAGTCAGGTCGCACATGTCGTCAATGAGCAGCTGCTTTTAACTTTGCTTTTTGCCCAGAGCACTGGGAGCAGCTGGATTTATTGAATTAATAAACGGCTCAATTTGGGGTGTTTTGTTTTCCCATGACCGTGAAATCTGGCTATAATGTTAGCAAAGTGTAAGACAGGTCTCCTTCAACAAACAAGGGGGTGTCCTTTTTGTTATTTTATAGTGCTTAATCCATATGGCAGAAAATAATTGGAAAACTGTACCTGTGGGGGAATGTTTCTTGGTAAGGTGAATGAAGGGAAAAGGGGAGAAGCACATAAAAATGGGGTGGGTGATATACGCACACTGAGTGTGCTTTTGAGGACATTTGTACCAGTCCTGAAATGAATGTATTTGGTTGCAATGGTTAGCAGTAGCCTCATTAATTCCCTTGATATATTCTAAAGAGTGTTAGACTGTTAACAGCACTAGTTGAATAAACAGTTTCTATGGTTTGGGTCAGTTACTTCTTCTTAAGGCTCTGGATTTCATGAGGCTGGCTGAGAAACGGTGGCAGAGTGTTAGGCAGATGGAAAAGGGTGAACCAGTGGCCTCCAGTTCCTCTGACCACACAGGTGTGAGGGACATGTCCTACCATGGAGCTTTGGGGCAATCCTGCTTAATAGACTTTTCTTTGGTGTTACTATGGGTAGGGCTTGCTCATTTTCTAGGAACAATACATGAGGTAACTCCTTTAGGTTTTATCAGTCATGATACATATTAATCATTTTCATGTTCTGGTTAGGTCACTGTGTTGCAGGTGTTGGAGTTCCTTTATTATTAATGAAAAAAAAACCCAAAACCCTATGTGGGGAGTTGTTTAGCTCTACTCTTGGGATAGCAAAATAGAAGAGGGAGGAGGAGTTACTTGGAACTCACATCTGCATATGAAACTTATTGTGTGCCCTAGTGGGCACGTGCAGCCTGGTATCAAATCCTGATCCTGTGCCTTCCTCAGCTTGTAAAAGGGCAAGTCCTGATGCTCATTAGGCCTTGTTGACCTGGCTTCCTGCAAAAGGGTGGCACCAGTTCAGGAGAAACGGGAATGAATACCAAGTTGTGTGCTTGGAGCAGGCTGTTTGCAGGTGCCTTTTGCCTCTTATTGGGAAAAGGTAGAGGAGATCTGACCTACTAGAGATAAAGAGCTGCATCCCACTTTTAAAAGTTTACCAGTGCTTGTCATACCTATCCTCCTGAGGGCTAGCATTGAAAAGTGCCAATCTGATGCTGCATCTTCTAAGTTTGAAAACTCTCCCTTGATGAAATCTAGGGTTTTAACGTAACTGTGCAATCTCCTTTCAATTATGGTGAAATTAGCTGGGCTTTACTTTTTAGTTTATTCCTGTTTACTAGACCCACTACAACCCAGTGGATCTAATGTCTCTGGAGTGTAGGAGTTCTGCAAATAGATTTAAAAATTAATTATTTTTATTTACATTGTACGTACAGATTTATGTCTTTATTATGGAAACCACTGCCCTAGTAATTTAAAAATGTGCAACACTTAGGAGTAGAAAAGGTCATTTTACCCCGTCAATTCTCAAATTGCTATAAAGGCAGACTCTGTCTTGAGTCTGGCTTCAATGTTTAGATCTTTTCAGAAATAAGGCATATCACTAATGTTATGACATGCCACTTATTTCCTTCAGTTGCTTTTACATTGTCACACAGTATCAGTGGCTCAGGGTGTTTCCTCCAGAAAGTCAGAGAGTTCAGATTCCAAATGGGAAGAAAGACAATTTGCTCACAAAGCAGCTATCCAGTCTGCAAAGCAAGTACCAAGAAATTTGAGAGGACTTAAGATGAGAAAACAGTAACTTGTCTCCTTGTTTGATGTGTTCTTTGTAAGCAAACAGTGCCATCATCAGCTCTTGCTTCTTACTGAAACAATCTTTTATTTAGGTTTGACTTTTCAGGGTTAAAGAACTCTTGTGCCTCCTCATCCAGAACTTGTTTTCCTCTTCTCTTTTTCTTGAGAAAATGTGGTATGTACTTGAAATATACAAATCATGTCCAGGAGTGGTGCATTCTGCAAATCAGCACCTTCAGCTTGTGTTCAGGTGCCTGGGTAGCAAGCAATGGCTAGTTAGTGTCCATCTGTAAAAGGTTTTCTCCTAGAGATGTGTAGTCCTGAAGAAGTTAATTTTTGCGTGTGAACTGCTCTGATGACAAGATGAGGTCACCTCTTGTCAGATTCTGTGGTGATCAGCTTCCTTTCCTGAAGACTGGTGACTTTTGTGATGGATGAAGCCAGGGTGCTACAATTGTTTTCTTCAGAGCTTGGGTCCTTCTCCTCCTACACCCTGTGTAGAGAGAGGGAGATATGAGAAACTGAGGCATGTTTGCATCATTAAAAGCTGAGTTATAAAGCATGAGAGGTGGAATAGTGAGAAACTGAAGCAAGGGATTTTGTGTATTGGCATTTCTAATGGAAGAATATTTTGGCATTAAAAAGCCCCCAAAACAATAATAACAACAAACTACTCTCCTTGGAGCAACCAATGCACTGGCTATCAGGATATTTCTGTGGGAAGTGGAAGGCTGAGATTCAAGTCTACATCTGAATTAGGCTCTTGAGTAGGCCTTATAGTGCCTAGGTAATGTTGGAAGGACTGAGCTATTCTGGAATAAGTTTTCTCCTCCCCTTCCCTTTCCTATTAGAAAAATATTTAGGTCCAAGTATTTCACTAAACCTCATCTATCCTTCCCCGACCCCATTCTCTATAAAATACTCATGATAGCTTTTTCTCTCTTCTCTCTCCTTGTATGCTAAGCTCCTTTTTGCAAGCCCCTCACCCCCCCTTTCCCTTCTCGTAGTTTTCCATTGTATGGGCTTCCAGCTCCAGCAGCTTCTCTCTGCCTGTGCAGGAAACAGTCACAAGGAGCAAAAGGAATACTGGTGATGCTCTGCTCCTAGTTACAGCACCTGGCAGCAGCCCTGGAGATGAGAAGACCCTCTGAGAGAAAATGTGAGAAAGTCTTCCAAGTCATCCTTGCCCTGAATTTGCTTCCATCGTGTGTTTTATGGAGGCCAGAGTGAGTTTAGTGAGGTGAAATATTTTTTTAATTCTTTGAGAATGTAATTATAAGTTTTTCTGCTTTAATCACGTAGAACAATCTCGCCTGAAGAGCAGACTTTAAATTTAAATAATTTCTCCCTCAAAGTTTCTCATAATTCCCTGTACCAAACAGCTCAGCTAGTTTTAGTTTCCAATTTGGTATCAGTCAAGATAGTCAATCCAGAAACAGGTGTCCATTAATGTAACTGAAAATGAGCAAAGTTATCCTCAGGATTGATATTCTAAGGGGATCCTTATATTGCTTTTAATTTTATGTGCTCAGTTTGCTCTTTTCTGCCAGGCTGCAAACCCTAATTTAATTGGGCAGAATGTTAAACGGCAAAAAAAAAATTGACATTTCCCTTTTGCAGCCAAGCTGACACACAGAGAAACTGAAATCCTGCAAGGACTCTGCAACTCTCCACATTCTCACTCTTCTGCAGTGGGAGAAAACAGAAATCTCATACAAAAAATTTTTCCCCTGCCTTAATGAGGTTCCCCCTTTACTCAACTCGCATGAGACCTCACCTGAAGTACTGTGTCCAGTGCTGGAACCCCCAACATAAGAAGATATGAAGCTCCTGGGGAAAGTCCAAAGGAGGGCCATGAAGATGATCTGAGGGCTGGAGCACCTTTTCTATGAAGATGGGCTGAGAGAGAATTGGGGTTCAATCTCGAGAAGAAAAGGCTCTGGGGAGATCTCATAGTGGCTTTCCAGTGTCTGAAGAGCCTACAGCAAAGCTGGGGAGAGACTTTTTAAAACAGTTTGTAGTGAGAAGGCAAGGTGTAAAGGCTTAAAACAGGAAGAGGGGAGATTTAGGTTAGACATTAGGAAGACATTCTTCAGTGTGAAGGTGGTGAGACACTGGAACAGGTTGCCCAAGGAAGTTGTGGAAGTTCCATCCTTAGAAGTGTTCAAGGCCAGGTTGCATAGGGCTCTGAGCAACCTTGTCTAGTGGGAGGTGTCCCTGCCCATGCAGGGGGGTTGGAACTGGATGATCCTTAAGGTCCTTTCCAACTCAAACCATTCTATGATTCTATGAAGAAAAAGTAGGGGTGGTTTCAGTATGCCTCATACTATGAAAGTGAGAGTCAGATTCAGCCCTGGCTGATCCTGCCTTGATTAATGGACATCACTAAATTCTTGTTCTTTTGGGACTGAAGCAATTTTTTTGCCTATTAAGCCCAATGTGACCTAAATTTGGACTTCAAGTCAAACTCTAATTGAGACCTAAAATGACTGTGGACCTCTAAACTCTGACTACATTAAAGGAGAATGAGGGGGCTCAGCTCCTTCAGCAGAGGTATTCTGTGTCTTGCCAATACTGCCTTTAGTTGAATGAATTGCTAACCTGAGCAGAAGCCAAGTAAGCGATTTAGGTCAAAATTGCTGACTTTGTTTCTTCTACAGCTCTAGCTTCAAATACTTCCAAATAGGGCTTGCTAATTCTTTTTTTCCTAAATTTAGCATAGCATTTGAATTAGGTAGGATGCTTTGCATAGTAATTAATGGCTGATTTTCATGGCACCAAGTAGATTACATATAACTACATTATCTTCACTGAAATAAATCAAACCAGCATCATTCAATGGTCAATTTGTGCATGGGAATCTGCATTCTGGACTGCTTGTGTTCTCCCCAGTTTGATTCATCAGAGGAAGAAAAGGCACCTGAAATTGTTTTAATCCTGTACAGTTACATTAAAATGATGTGGCTGTCCAGCTGATAAATTGACTCTATTGTATCTGTTCTAAATTTATATAGATAGCAAAGTTCTGCACGCTCATAAATGATTTATCTTTTGTATTTGGAGTAGAGTCATAATCATTCACTCTTTTTCAAGCCTAGTTTGGCAACTTTATCTCACTTGCAGTTTGCATTTCTGAAAGTGGAAATATATTCTCTAGCTTTTGATGTGTTGATTGGTAAGAAGGTAAAGACAGCTGCACACATGTCTCCAGAGACTCAGCTCAATGGCTAAATGAAGACCTCTAGTGCTTTCTTGTTAGCCAAGATAGATCTACATCCAGATGAACCACAATTAGTCAATAGTGAAGGCTATAGGTTCATGTGATCAGAAGCCACAAATCAGTTTTCCCTAGGACTTAGTTATTGGCAGATAGTGCCTTAGGCTATGCCTTGCTGCCGCCTGCCTGACTGTAATTTTTCCCCTAGTGAAGTTTTTAAAGTCACACACTGAGACTGGGGCAGCGATCTCCTGACAACGAGGCTGTCACTGGCCTGTCAAATATCAATTGCTTATCAAACAAATTGTCTGCTACTTTAATATACCTGGCCCCTCTCTATTAGGAAAGCTTAAAATGCTGCTGGTTCTTGTGCTGCTATTTACTCTGCTGGTATCTATCTGCTTACCCGCATACCTCATAATTTTGACGTTGTGTGGGCCATATCCTTCCCTCCTGCTACACTGATGGAAACACACAACATTTTTTATAGCCAGGGTGACTGCATATTGCTGTGAACTTCTGAAACTATATCAGCAAACCAGGAAGGAGCCATAATGCCTGCTGGAATCTAAACCCTGGTCCAAAATGTTTTTGTTTCAGAAAGCTTGGTTAATGTATTCATTTGCTTGGTTAGCCTCACATTGCACACATCATTGCACTTGGTTTTGGATAAAATTAGGTGCAAAAATATATTGTGAGGAAATTTCACCTAAGGTTTTCAGAGAACTTGGGGAGTAGCAAGTTGTAAAGGCACACAGTGCTCACAAGTGACAGATAAATACAATTCCCCAACTTTATGGGTAGCTAAAACAAGACTCAGAGAAGCTGTGTCACTTCCTCACCCAGTGAATGAGTTGCAAAGTTGCACACAAGGCCCAAATGTATTACCATCTGCCCATATTTGTAGTTACCAGGCAGGCAGTCTGTCTCCTCTGTAGACGATTTACATGCCAAAATGGCATCCACCATGGCTTCTGGGCAGCACTTGAGTTGAATCAAATCACACCTTTTTCATTGCTGCTCTGCAAATAAAGGAGAAATTAAGGCCAATGAAAGTAAAAGTAATTCTTCAATGAACTGAGCATATAAAACGTGCTTTAAAATTTCCAGCACCCTGCAGTGATGGTGATTAGTTAAAGAAACACCGCAGTCTTGTTACTATCACATCTTTTAAAACCTTTTTACATTACACAGAGCTGGTCTATGAAATTAATTAAAATGTTGGACAATAACATAATCAGGGATATCTATATTTGCAGTCTTTTCTCTGTGCTTGCATACATCTTTTATCTGTCAAGTACAGCAAATAGCTAATTAGCCCCCTTTTAAGTGCTTCACTGCTTATATTGGAGCTACAGTCATGCCCTAGCGGGATGGTTTCCAGGAAACCTGATACATGTTCTCGGCTGAAAGAGCATATGCCTATTCGTGGGCTGTTAAGAAACTGGTAGAGATTAGAAAATGCTCTTTTAAAGAAATCAGTTGTTTTGGGTTCTCAGAACACATCCGGTCTGTAGGCATTTTAAAGACAGAGCCAGCCACAATCTTTAAGTCCCTACATGGCTCCTACACAGCAGAATTCTTGCCAATGTCAATCACAGGGTTACTAAATATGGGCTGCAGGATATCACCTAATGTGTTCCCTAAAAGGTAGGTTTTTAATATGATTGGTATGACTACTATTGTGCTAAATTCTTGCTTTTATTCACTCCTTTTCTGCTCAGGCAAAAGCCCGGCATAGTTGGAACTAAACTAATAAGCACTTATTTTGACGAACTGCCTTAAAAGCAGTAGCTATTTAATGTGTTACACCCTCTCCATTAGTATCAAAGTAGTAAATCTGACAAATAATTAAATCACCTTAATTTTACATAATGATCAAGAAAAATGTACTTACAGATTAAAGTGATGTTGGGAGATTCTGCTCTCTCTTCTTTCTGCATTAAAATCTTTAGGTTAGAAAGGCCTCATTGAGGGTTACTACAACATACAGTGTCACATGCCATCTCATGCTGACCACAAAAATAACTCAAGGCGCCACTCTGCTGCAATTAGCAGCTGTAAGATTATGATGCTTTGACACAGGTGAGGCAAAAACCTCCAAGCACAAGCAGGGTGAAGATGAGAGTCACACAACTACTTTCTCAGAAAAATGCAATGTATTATTTACATGGCAAAAACAGAGTAACAAAGGACTTTTTTCAGATGACTGAAACAAAGTTCTGCCACCAATAAATTAGCTGTATAACAACAGAATTTGAATATGATTATTTAAGAATTTCTACTGGCCTTTGCCTTCTGACTAAATATGATTGTATCTGCTGCTCTTCCTCACTGGAAGGTATCAATTATGGTATAAGATTATTAAACACCAAACTTTGTTTATATCTCACTATTTTTTCTAATTATGAGGTAGACTTTATAGTATTTTAATCTGAGTGGTGCAGCTGAAGAACACAGGGCTACTAATGAAGTAAAATATTGTATATTTGAAAATAATTATTACATAGCTCTATGTTTTATTGTCCCAGTGAAAGGGCATCTTACAGATACTACGCAAGTATCTTCTATTATAGTTGTTTGAGCTGTGATAAATATATAGGCTACACAGCTTTTAAAAAGTAGCTTGGGAGCAGGTAATTGTTAAAAATTGTTAAAAAAACAGGCATGAGATAGTAGCCTCATTCTTCATTTCTGTGTATGCCTGTTTTGCATGACTTGGCATTTCCCTGATATACACTCCTATGATACTGGCTTCTCTAACATTTCAGTAATTTGGCTTTGTTTGTTTGTTTGCTTTTAAAAAAAGCTGCGATTTACAGCTATTACAAAAAAGAACATAGGACTATATACCCGATGAGTTACTTCTATAGTAAAAGCCTTACACACGTCTAGGAGCTTCCATGCACTCTCATGGTGCATAAAAAATAATTTCATTTTGGCTTTTCTTGCTCCACAGCATTCCACAGGATATTTACTACCCGCTGAGTTCTGCAGGAAGAGGAAGACCACGCTGGAGACATGTCCCCTAGGAGGAAGATGCCTGGGTACGTGGGCTCTGCCACCCATCTGTTATACATGAGGCTCAGGAGGCTTGGGTCTAGTCTGAGCTTTTTGTGTGCAATCATCTTGGTCAGAAGAGAGAAAAAGACCACAGCCCTGCAGCCTTGTTCTTAGGGGAGGTTCATAGGAGGGCAGGGATCCATGTTGCTCTCCTCAAAGTAAAGTAACTGAAGTGAGTGCTCACTGAGGGGCAGAAGACGGAGCTAGGACGTTATAACCTTAGTTGCCATTGTGTTAGTGTTCCTTAGTTTGAAAGTCTTGCTAAACTGTCCTGTCGAGCAGGAAGGGCTGCAAAAGTGCAACCTGCAGGCCCAGAGCTTTATTGCTGGGTAACAAAGTGGGAGACACTGGCCAGGCTGCATGGCTCCAGGTCGAATTTTTGATTCCTAGAAAAGGGATAATAACAGTCCTTTGCTTTACAGCAATGTCACGAGATCAGACATGCTAATACCTCTGAGGTGCTTGTATACTCTGGTGAGGGGGAGAGAGGTTAGATGGCAGAAAGGGTAAGTGCTGAATGTCCATTAAATCCAAGTAAATGTGACCTCCATCTTCCCTCTTTGCTCTCTCTCATCTACATACATGAGCACATGCATAACCATATTAATATACCTATCCGAATGAAAGTCTGCTTTGGTCCTATTCAATTATCTGAAATAATTTATTTGAACATAAAGTGAATGAATGAAACTCTGTACTTCAGCAGCAGCAGGAGGGAAGGGAGCAAGAAGGGGTGTTAGAGAAAGGTAATGTGCACATAAAATTGGATAATGTCACCTGCTGCTCCCCATCATGCAACTTAAGAAATGCACAGGAATTTACAACGTACAAATGTTCTGCTTTGTACCTACTGAATTTCATGGTTTCATATTTGCCACTTCTGAATTTGTAACTGGATATTACCAATTTCCAAATGGCTGGGATGTTTGTGCATATGTAGTATTGTAAAAAGTGTAGTATATATGAGATAACCTGCATATTTGCTGCAAGAGGCACAAAGGCAAACAGAAATGCTAAGGATTGTAATTCAGTAATTTATTAAACTGGCATGACCACATTAAAAATGCAAGCATTAACTGATATGATCCTCAAAGCATTTCCATAGAGATGTGATAGAAGGAGTTATATTATCCAAAGAAGAGGCTAAAGCCAAAGGGTTGTAGACAACATGGTTTAAATGCAACTAAACCATTAGAAACAATTGTTAGGGCAAATCCCAATTTTAATGTAACCTTTTTGTGTTGCTTTGTACAGAATAGGACGAGCTCCAACCTGTCAGTGGTATTGGATTTGTGCACCAAGGTAAGAGGTAAAAATGGCGAAATGAAAACACCCCTTGCTTTCATTAATTTCTTTTGAAACATCTCAGGTGTCACTTTTATAGGAGGCACTTCCTTCCAAAAATATAAAAGCTTTCCTGGTACTAAGTATTAGGTGACAAGAGCAAAGCATATCACAGCTACTATGTCATATAGTGACATGCATATTTTGTTCTATTTCTTTTTTTCTAGAGTTATTATTGTTATATATGCTGTTACTATGAAAGTTTCAGAAACTGCCTTTTTATTTTGTATTTCCTCAACACATCAAGGTTCATGCCTCTGCCTGGGTACTCTTGGTCCTATTATCCTATCTTACTTATATTTTATTATGATATAATATCCTGTTATCATATCCTTGATCATATCATATAAATGGGTGAGTACAAAAAGGCAAAGTTGAAACCTATGCAAAGTTTTAAACAGCGTTAAAACCCAACTATCAGAGTTTCCACAATGAACATTTTCCTAAAACAGAGCTTTCTAAAAAAAAAAAAGTGTTTTTTTCTTAGAAATAAAGTAAATAGAAGTAAAATGCCATTAAAAATAAAATTTTAAAATATACATACTATATGATGTGTTTGTCACATGTGGCAAAAGGCCGTAATTATCTGCTTCTGGTGATGTTTGTGAATAACAATCAAACCAATGGTTAGCAGAGGGAAGTGTTTGTTTCACTTTTCCTTTATTATTTTAAAACTCTTCCTCTCTGTACCTTTGGGTTTGAAAGCTTGCCCCTTTTCATTAAGGCCCTTTGTTTGTGACCTGCTGCCAAATTCATCTGTATGCATCATCTTCAGTAATATTGAGAGTTGTGCCTTCCACGACTCTTTGGCACTGCATGATGAAGCGCTCTATTTATATTAAAATGAAGAAGTTCCTAAGGGAGACATAGAACAGAATGAAACAACAAACAGAGCTTTAGAGACTGGATCTGCGAAGTGACAGTGACAGCAAAATGGTAGCTCTTGTTACAGAGTGGCCCAAAGGACTGCAGAAAGACTTATAGCATGAGCCACACTGACTTGAACTTGGCAGCTCTTACAGGCTTAAACACTTGCCATGAGAAGATGTTTTACAAGACAGAAGTTAATCAAACAGTTTCTCAAGCTTGCACATCTTGATTTGGGATACCAGTGACATAAGGCGTTTTGCGAGGCTTTGCTCTATATAAATTAGAGGAATTATTTTAACATCAAACCATATTTCTTCATTTAAATCAACGCACAACTCTATTGCTGCTGTTGTGATTTACTTAGTCTAGATAATAGGAGAGAGAAGACATAGACGTCATGTTATACAGCAACTAATGCCCTACTATTTTCAACTCGAGGGAAGAGAGAAAGTGAATTAACCTATACTGAAATGTGCCCTGCAGGTCAATTTGAAACGGACAAGAGTGCTATAAAGCAGTTTATTGTGGCAGGGGGAAGCTGTTGTTAAATTGCCTGGAAGACTGTCTCAAACTGACCATGATGAGGGAAGTGGTGAAGTGGCTGTGCCATTTCTTCTGATGGTACCAGCAATCCACCCAGTCATCTAGAGATACCAGGTGCAGGAAGGGTGAAAGGATGGGAATTACTAAAGGTGAAATTAAAAAAAAAAATTAAAAAAAAAATCTGCACAGTACTTTTAGAATGAAGAAAGAAGATCAGATGTGACTCTTTGAAAGAAAAAGAATAGGTGGAGAAGACAGAGGAGTACATTGCAAGTTGTTGTTTTCTTTACGTATTGAGGCCCTGTCTGGGCCAAAAGAGCATTGCAGGTGAGGGGACATGGTACTACCAGGAAGGTTAAGACTGAGCATCTATGAATGGAAAAGGCTTGTATCTCTTTCTGTTTTCAAGTGGTATTTGACCTCAATGTATAAATCATGTTTCATGTAAAGGAAATGTTAAAGAACGCAACTGTTCCCATGTTCCCATGCTGTCAATTAGCCAGTCACAAAATAGCCTGTGCTTCATACTTGTTCCAGTGTAAACCGGAGGCAGGCTGCATTAGGCATTCCTCAACTGTAATAGCACATGTTTGAGGAACTTATTTTCACTTTCAACATCTGCTACAAGAAGAGAACAACACCATATATTGGAAATAAATAAAGTGGTAGTCAGATACTCTAATGACCGATCTTGTTGGAGAAAAAACTAATTGTTCCCTGAGGAGACAGACCTGCAGGTGCTGATAGCACTGGTAGGGAGGAAAGATCAACTTATACAATGTGAAGACATAATTTATCCCACTTCTAGGCCACAGAAAGTCAAACGCAGGGCATATCCTTCATGTCTTTATTTTTTTAAAACTTATTCTATGAAAATTTTTGAAACATGTGAAAATACTTTCTGTCTTTTAAATTGACCTTCCCCTTTTTTTTTTTTTTTTTTGGGGGGGGG